>NW_020954587.1:7858682-7946380 GCF_900497805.2 Vombatus ursinus | reverse complement strand
TGACTGACTGACTGACTTCCTTCTCTACATAACCTTGCTATGTGCCATACCTTATTTCTTAAAGAAGTTGGAAAGCCTATGAAGATCACAGTTAAAAAAAAGACACGCTGGCATATAAAAGCATGAAAATAATCTGGTTAGATTTTCTCTTCTCACTTGCTAATGAAGGCACACAAAGACATCAGAGTCTTCTTATACCAAACAGATATGAAAACTCCAAAGACTCAGGATGTCTTTGACTTTGGTAAAAATGCTCATTGAAAGCACAAGGTTTTGTTTTTTTTTTCTCTTTGACACCATTTGGGATACATAATATTTATTCGGGCTTGTGGTACTACTGTGTCAGTGTCATGCACTATTCATGAATTTTAGTTCAATAGTAAATATTGTATCAAACTCCATTTTGCGGTGGGACAAATGGGACAGCTAGGTGGTACAGTAGATAGAGCATTGCACCTGAAGTCAGGAAGTCCTGGCCTTAGACACTTATTGGTTATATGACTCTGGGCAAGTCTTTTAACCTCTGTTTGCCACAGTTTCCTCATCTGTAAAATGGGGGTAATAATAGCACCTACCTCCTGGGGTTGTTGTTAAAGTCCAATGACATTATAATTGAAGAGCACTTAGCGAGTGCCTGGCACAAAGTAAACACCATATAAATGTTAGCTATTATTGTTGTTGTCATTATTACTCATTAGAAAGAAGCTATTTCTGAAATGATCTCACTGCTTCTGCTGAAATTCCTGCCTTTTTGTGGAATGTATATTTTGAAAGATTATCTTGTAATTACTTTGTTGAAATTGATACAACACCGTTATGATAATTAGCAGATTAGTGTTAATCTTTATTTTTAATAAATATGTCAATTAAGAATATATGTATATATACATATATACATATCTGTTGTTGTTGTTGTTCAGTTTTTTTCAGTTGTGTCTGACTCTTTGTGACCCCATTTAGGGTTTTCTTGGCAGAGATACTGGAGTGGTTTGCCATTTCTTTCTCCAGCTCATTTTACAGATGCGGAACTGAGGCAAATAGGGTTAAGTGACTTTCCCAGGGTTACAGAGATAGCAAGTATCTGAGACCAGATTTGAACTCAGAAAGGTAAGTCTTCCTGATTCCAGACCCAGCCACCTAGCTGACCCAGTGTGTGTGTGTGTGTATGTGTGTGTGTGTGTGTGTGTGTGTGTGTACATACATATACATACAAGGCTACTCCACCAACCTCTTAATTGATTTTGTTCTTTTTGAGTAAGATATATCCTCCATAGTTATGATTCTGTCATGAGTCCCAACTCACCAGGTCTAACTGATAACAATGAAGTCCAATTTGCCTTCTTATTTTAAGCTATTAGTTCACTTTGTCTATACATGCAATAATAGTGCATTTGTATACAGACATCTTAGGCCATTGGTTTTATTGTTAATTCTCCTTTTGGATATTGTTTCCTATGAATTACTAATCTTATATGCTTCTTCCTACTCCATATTGACTACTCTGTGTGGTACCTGCCTTGGCAGAGAAATGTGGGCAACTTTCTCCCTTCTCTTCCTTTATTTTCAATTTAGGGCTATCAGATTCACCAGATTCTAGGTAAATAGATATTTACCTTCATTAAGTGAACTCATGCCTCCCAAGAACCCATCATATCTATCACAGAACAGAAATCTAAATTCCTTTCTGAGCTACTATCTCCCTAGCCAATTATTCATATTCAAAATCTGTCCTTTCCTGAAATCCCTACCTTTAATCAGCAAGAGTGATTTTTAAAATACTACCTGTGCCCCTAAAGTCTTCAGACTTTTTTTTTTAGTACAGTATCATAATCTCTAGCAATGCCTTCTAACTTCTTCTGATAGTCTCACTTATCCCCACACGGGTGGATGCCATCAAATTTCACAAGTGTCAGAAAATTATCCATCACATCCCAAATATAGCTCCCTTGCTCCATACCCCTAAGAAAACAACATATCACTCTATTGTTCATGTCAGTTTAATACATGGTTGACTTAGGATCCCTCACCAAGGAATCACCAAACACTACTATTCACCTATTCAACCTTTGGCCTGCATGATCACTCTCCTTGTGACACCAGCAGATTCTGTCTTAGAGAGTTCAGGTCCTCCCTTCTAGTATTACATATATAGATATAGATATAAGTATATATACATATATGTGTATAAACACGTATGTAACATACATATGATGTATATACATAAAACACATAACTCTAAGTGTTCAATTGTCCTTCCTCTTCCCTCCCTTCTCTGTGTCACATTGCCCTGTGTCTCTTCATTTTTTTCCTCCTCTTTGTTTTTGCTGTAAAGCACTTTCTATTTTTTCAAGGAATACAAATCTGGAGAGTAAGAAAGCATTCCTCCAGACTTTTTACCTTCTTCTCTCAAATGGATAGCAAATTAGATTCCGTGCATATGCAGCTATTACTTACGCCTAAGCCATATTTTCCAATATTTTTTTGCCATCCTCCCTAATGCCCAGCATTGCATTGAAGTCATGAAGTTTTAAATAAACATTGATTTAATGTGGGGAGTTTTATTTAGTTCTTCAGAGAGTTTTCCTAATATCCTCATCCTTTCCAACAGATGTTGGTGCATATGTTGCAATTATCTTTATGGTATTCCTTTTTACTCATCATGAAAATTACAATACAAGATGACCAAGTAGACCATGAAATGTGTCCTGTTACCTTTGAGTACACAATAAAACACATTTTACCAACTTATTTATTTACCTCTCCAAGAAGAACTGGTGAAATGTTCTTCCATTCAGAGTCGCCTAAATCACTGAGGGGTTGTGATTTGGCCAGTCACACAGCCAGACGTGTCCAGAGGCAGGGATTGAACTCAGGTTTTCCTAGCTCTCCAAGACCAGCTCTCTATCTATTAAGCCATGTTGCCTCTTATGAATAAAGAACATAGACTAAATGTTAATAATGGAGAGTAGAGAATGTTATCCTAAAGAATTGAATTAAAGAACAAATCATAGAAATAATAATTAGTACAGCCCAAATGAAAATGAGTTTCATGAGCTTCCCCTCCTGGCTCTACTTTGGACTTTTCAGATTTTACCTCCCATGCCTGAGGTACCTTATCATCCTAGATCTTCCCTCAACACTTGGGACCTTCTCACCCTGGAACACCCCTCTGCATACTGGCTCTATTCTCCCATTGATGAGTTCCTCCTGTGGCCTCTATTTTTTTTGAGGTGGGGGAACCTCAAGTCAGACAACCTTCATTCTTGCCTAGCTCTCCTTCTGACTTTTTGGCCTTTAACCATGCCCCTGCTTAGACCAGGTTCAACATCTTTTCCTCTCCTGCCTCCATTTTTCAGCATCCTTTTCTGTGTTGTCTTTTACCATTAGAATATAAGTTCTTTGAGGGCAAGAACTGTCTTTATTTTTGTTTGTATTTATATCCATAGTACTTATTAGAGTGCCTGGCACATAGTAAGCACTTAGTGAATCCTTATTTATTTTGCCTTGCTCAAACCTTCCATCCTCACCTCTATATTTGAATGACTTTTATCAGAAAAAGTTCCTCCCTCTTATTCCCTAGGGTATTATAATGGTGGTGGTGGTGATGGTAGTAGTGGTAATAGTGGTTGTAGTAGTAGCAGCAGCAATAACCCTGGAAGGTAGGTGTTATTAGTATCCCAATTTTGCAGATAAGGAAACTGAGGCAGGCAGAGATTAAGTAACTTGCCTAGAATCACACAGCTAGTAAGTGTCTGAGGCTGGATTTCAACTCAGGTCTTCCTGACTCCAATTTCACTTCTCTATCCACTATACTACTTTGATGCCTCAAGCCATTTTTGCTTGTTTTTTGAACATATAAGCCCAGAGCTTCTCTCTCTTTGTTGTTACCCCACTGACCTTTAGACAGGATAAGACTGAAATAATTGTAGACTTTTCTCTCCCTTTTAAGCATTATATCATCAATTAGCCTTTTCCAGCTGTTCATACTGATTTGCTTTTATTATTTATTTTGTTAACAGTTTTGCATTTCAATGACCCTGCACATCATGATTTTCTCAACAAGAATGCTTAGAAGTCATCAATTCTGTTAAAAGACCTCTTTTTTCCCATAGGAAGAGGTGCTTAGTGAATATGAGTAGGCTGAAGCAAATTGCCAGTGAAGAATTTTACAGGAGAATAAGTGTAAAATATTATCAAGGAAATGGCTACAAAATCAGATGGGCTGATTGCTTACCAGGAGGACAGCTTATGTACTCCATTGATAAAAGTGCAATGTCAAGGGATCTAGCAGTGCTTCTTAAACTGGGTCAAGAGCCCATATGGGGTCATGACCCACAGCTTAAGAAGCACTGAAGGGGTCACAAGTGGACTTGCCTGTCCCTGGTCAGAAGCATGTGACAAGCTAGAGAGAGGAGCTCCTAGCTGCTCAAGCACTGATTTTTGTAGATTAGATCTTTTGTTGTTATATCATCTTTATTACTGAATATAATATATTAATATTAAATTTATTATTTAATATAACAAATACCTTACAACAAAGAAAAAAGAGAGGGAAAATTGTTCAACAAAACTAACCATCACAGTTCCTCCTATTGGTTTTAATTTTTACTTACAACATCACTAATGCAAAAATATGTTTAATAGGAATGTAAATGTATAGCCTATATCAGATTGTGTTCCATCTTGGACAGGGTGATGCGGAGGAAGGGGGAGAAAAAATTTTAAACTCAAAAGCATATGGAAGTGACTATTGATAAATCAAAATAAATTACTATAAAATTAAAAATAAAAAATAAAACTAACCATCACATAACCAAATCTGATAGCACAGGCAATCATCCACATCCATAATTCCTCACCTCTACAAAGAACAGAAGGAGGTGCATTTTCTCATCTCTTCTTCAGGGATATGTCCGTTCCTTTCTAACCCTGTGGACAAATTCATCATTTACACAGGCCCTGGTCATTTCCCGACAAGACTGTAAGAATCTCCTTCTCTATACACTTCCTTACTTTGAGCATGACTTTGAGAAGGCAGATAGATAGATAAATAGATAAATATAAGGTAGATAGACAGGAGATGGGGAGAAAGAGGGAGAGACAGAGAGAGAACACATATATATGTAGTGCTTCAAGATGCACAAAGCAGTATCCTCACACAAGAAAAAATCCAGTTAGGAAAGTAGTGAAAGTATTATTTCTACTTTATAAATGAAGAAACGCAGACTAAAAGTGGTTAAATAACTTACCTAGGGACACAATTGTATCAGAACCCAGAGTTCTCTTGAATTGAAAGTACAGGAATCTCTAAATCTCAGCATTGGAAGCAACCTCAGTGGCCATTTTGTGCAACCCATAACATGAAAAAGAATCTCCTCAAAAAATTATATAATAAGTAGTCATCCAGCCTTTTCTTGAAGACTTACAATGAGGGAAAATCCACTACCACTCAGGGTAGCCTGTTCCACTTTTGGATCACTCTAATTGTTAGGAAGTTTTTTCTTACATCAAATCCAAACTTGGCTGTTTGCAATTTCTACCCATTGCTCTTGGCCCTCTGGGGACAAATAGAACAAGTTTAACCTCTCTTGCATGTAAAAACCCTTCAGAGACTGGAGGACAGCTCTCTATTTGGTTGGCATAAATAGATTTTAGCAAACTGTCAATGAAGAACTTTTCAGGAGAATAAGTGTAAAAAATTATATGGCTACAAAAGCAGATGTCCATCTTGTTATCTAACAAGAGGAAAGAGTCTCTCCCAATGGACAACTTACGTACTCTATTAATATATATGTAGAGTTAAGGGATCTGGAGGAAAGCCCCTACCATGTTGAACAGATCCTCTGTAGAGGAGTTTTCTTTAAACCAAAGGATATAGAAAACAGTTGTACAGAATGTCGATTTTAGCTGCTGCTTCCTTTACAATGTTGTTTATTTCTGTCTGCTCCTTTCTTTAAATTTTTTATTTTAATCACATCTTTTGTTTTTATATCACTTTTACTATTGAATATATCCTTTACCCTCCCCACTCAGAATAACAAATCCCTTATAACAAATAATATCAAAAAAAAAAAAGAGAGGGGAAAATATTCAGCAAAACATGCCAAGTAATTGCAATCTCCACTAAAGAACTAGGTTCAGTAATTTGTCAAATGAACTTCTAAAAGGTAATGGCCAGAAATGAATACAATACCTGACCTGTGGCCTGCCTATGGCAAAAGCTGCCTCCTATGGGTCATTATATATCTCTTAATGAAGGTTAAGAGAAAACTTTCTTGTACACTCTATCATACTATTAACAAGACAACTAATTCTCACGTTATTATTAAGACATCAATTCCTACTGACTGCTGCTTAACTTCTACATCCTCTCATTTTATTGACTATGTCATCTCCTGTCATCAAATTACCATCATTCCTCTCTTTTAAGACTCAAGTCACTTTCTTCAGCTGCAAGGTCTTTCAGTATGCCTGAATTGTCTTGCCTATCTTTCTTCTTGCTATTTTCCTTCAACATAAGCCTCTTTATACATACCTTTTTCAATTTTTCCCCAGACTATCTCATCTCACCCTCCCTACACATAGAATGCCCTCTTCTCCCTTAAATCTCTATCTTCCAGTCTATAAATTGCCCTTCTATCACTTCATCAGTAACATATTAAGTAGATATGAAAGCAATAGTCCCTTCATTTCATTCTAGTGAGCAATTTTCATATTTCATATCACAGAAATCCTAAAACACCCAAACTTGAGATACTGTAGGAAATTATGATTAACTGGAAAAATTTTTTAGAATGGGATATTTTCATAAATTTAATTTTCTCTTTAACTTAACTGAAAATTTTTAGCTACTTGTTGAAAACCTTCCCAAAATATATCGTTCTATTTTCCTTACTAAATACAGTATGGCAAACACCATCTTTCTTTAATGATTCAGCGTCTCATAGTTTCTCAAGATAATATTTCAAAGCTTCATTTACAGTAATACAGACGTGGAAAGCTTACGAGATTGAGGTGAATGTGTACTGAACCAAGGACATACCATAGAAATTTGGGGATATTGTTGGAACAAATCTCTGATATCAGCTTTTTTTGTCTTCATTTTGCTGTTTCTCCTGAAAACCCATACCAGATCTGATTATTTGAGTAGTCTGGTCATTTGAGTTTAATTAATCAAGATTTTGCTATTACATTTTATCCTCTGCCAGTGATGATGCAGAGTAACCTCTCTCTCTCGAAATGCACTACAGTCCCTCCTCTACTGCATATCAGTAACTTGCCTGGAACTTAAAATCTTTTTTAATAATATTTTACTTTTTCCAATTATATATGAAGACAATTTTAACATTCATTTTTTTAAATTTTGAGCTCCAATTTTTTTCCCTTCCTCCCTCTGCTCCCCCCCCAAAGGCAAGATGTACAATCATGTAAAACATATTTCCAAAATTAATCATGTTGTGAATGAAGAAACCCAGATCAAAATGGAAAAAAAAAAACATGAAAAAGATAAAGAAAGTGAAAAACAGCAGGCTTTGCTCTGCCTTCAGACTCTATCAGTTCTTTCTCTGGATGTGGACAGCATTTTCCATCATGAGTCCTTTGTACTTGTCTTGGATCATGGTATTGCTGAGAACAGCTAAGTTATTTGTAGTTGATTATCACACAATGTTGCTGTTATCATATACATAGTTCTTCTGGTTCTGCTCACTTCACTTTGCATCAATTCACCCGTCTTTCCAGGTTTTTCTCTAATCTGTCTGCTCAGCATTTTTTATTGCACAATAGTATTCAGTTATATTCATATACCACAATTACTTCAGCTATTCCCAGTTGATTGGCATTTCCTCAAAGAATTTCCAATTCTTTGCCACCACAAAAAGAGCTGCTATAAATATTTTTGTACATGTAGGTCCTTTCCCCCTTCTTGTGATCTCTTTTAGATACAGGCCTAGTAGTGGTTTTGCTGGATCAAAGGGTATACACAGTTCAATTTCCCTTTGGATATAATGGAATTTATAATCTTAGAGAATGACATGAATCCCTAAGAGTTTAAGTGACTTGCTCATGGTAACATAGCTAATATATGTCAGAGTCAGGAGTTGAACTCAGGTCTTTCTGATTCCAAGGCTCTTTCAGCTCTTAGAATACATTTATGTCCAATCTGCCCAATTTAGTGTGTAATTCCTAGAAATCAGTGATTATTAGTTTAACTTGCTTAATAAATAGCTTAGGAAAGTGTTTAGTGCATAATTTCTTATGTCTTTCTCACATCATATAGGCTATCACATAAGAGGCAGTTGTTGAAGAAATGTTGAGAATATGTTAAAATAATGCTGAGAAAATGAAGCCAAAGCATAGCCAATGAACATTCTCTTCAAGCAGGCAATATTTTTAAGGGTGATGCTTCCTTCATTCTATTATGAGTAATTTAAAGATTTTGCTTTATATGGATTCACAATTCAATTTAATTTATTCTTTAATAAAAGATTAAAGAATGTTAAGGTGAAAGAGGTATAAGTTTTAAATGTAGTACAAATAACTGTTGGATAATCCCTTTATTTGGTGTTCCATGGAAACACCTCATACATCAAAATAGTTCTTCAGCTTAGAACAATGGCAGTGATTGCATTGGTGCTATGTTGTAAGCAATGATGTGTATTAATATGCCTCTGCTTGCTATTGTCTGAATGGGAAAGTCTGACAATACTTTGATCCTCAGATGAAGTCATTGCCCCACCTAGATGTCTAGTTCAAGATAATTGTCCTCTTTGGTAATCAGAAGTGTAAATTCATTCATTCATTGACATATATTTATGGAATGAGGCCTTAAACTTGGTTCTTTTTGTTGTTATTGTTGTTCTCCAAAGCCCTTAACCAAATGACAATCAAAAGACATTACTGCAGTCAGAACAAACCCTAAGCAAAATTGTGAAGTTAGCAAAATGAGTGTTCAGTGCTGTGAAACTCTATTTTAATGTTATTCATTCAGCTCTTGGCTCTCCCACTGCCTCAGGCATTCCTTTTCACTTATTCTCCCATTTCCATTGTTCTTATGCTGCCCCCTGATCATTCAGAATGCTTCCTGCAAAGAATCTTCCCTCTACATCTACTCTACAGTTCCACTTGCCAAAACTTACTTACTTTATTTCTCATTCTATAAAACACTGCTCTCAGCTAGCTGTCAAATTGAAAGGGACATGATAAAATAATTCATTGGAGGGTATTAAATACCTGAAAAGATATAATAGGTTATTCCTCCCAGAGGTATTTCCATTGAAACTGGAGCTGTATTCGTAAATCAGATTAAGTACCTAACAACGAAATTTTGGTCATTGAGTGACAGGCTTGTGGGGGAGGTTTTGTTTTTGTTTTGTTGAGTTTTTTGCCTGGGACTTTTCCTGTAACCTCGTATCATTCAAGGTGGGCACCTACCCTACTCTACATGTGATTAAAACAAGCACTGATTTCCATTCCATGTGTTTATGGACTTTCCTTCAAAAGAAACTATGTTCTTGTAGCATGAAGCATCATCATAATATTCCCAAGATAACTTAATTCCCAGATACAACTGGTAGTCATGGTGTGTTTAAACAAGGTGTCATCAAAAGCAAGAATGGAGTTGCTCTGCTAGTGGTGGTGCTGACCTCAGAAATGAAGGTCAAAGAAATGACAGAAAAAAGAATAGAATTCAAAGTGAGAGAATCAAGAATTTTTTAAATCTCAAAAATAGGGAGAGTTTTTCAACTTGACTAGGGACTTTGAGTAGTTAAGCCCTCTGGCAGAGTTTGATCAATTTCTCTTAGTAGGATTAACTCAGTATGATGGATAGAGTTGGCTATAGGTATTCAAGGATGTGATCTCTCCTAACTGCACACCCTCTTCTCACCTTTCTGAGTATCCAAATTCTAACATTTCTTTAAAGTCCAACTCAAGCCTACTAGATTCATGAAACTTTCTGCAAACACTCTGGCCCTCTCTGATCTTCCACCCTCTTTTAAATTCTATAGAATTCTACTATACATACATAATATTGAAAGTCTTCCTCAATCCTCCCAAACTAAAAGCAACAGAGACAGGTCTTCACTGACACAAATGGGAATGTAATTTAATTTTTCAAGAAAGTTCAAGCTTTATTATGTACTAGATCCAAAAGAAAAGTACTCTTCTTTTTTTTTAATTTAATTTTTTTATTTTTAGTTTTCAGCATTTACTTCCACAAGATTTTGAGTTCCAAATTTTCACCCCATCTCGCCCCTCCCCCCACCCCAAGATGGCATGCATTCTGAATACCCCTTCCCTTAGTCTGCTTTCCCTGCTATCTCTCCCCCCTTTCTCCTTCTATTTTCCTATAGGGTAGGATAGATTTCTTACCCCATTTGCTGTATTTCTTACTTCCCAGTTAAATGTAAAAACATTTTTTTTAAACATGTGTTTTTAAAACTTTGGGTTCCAAATTTTCTCCCTTCCTCCCTCCCCACCCACCCTCATTGATAAGGCAAGAAATTAAATATAGGTTATATATGTGCAGTTATGCAAAACACTTCCATAGCAAACATGCTGTGAAAAACTAACTCTATTTCCCTTAATCCTATCCAGCCCCCCCCATTTATTCTATTCTTTCTTTTGACCCTGTCCCTCTTCAGAAGTATTTGCTTCTGATTACCCCCATTCCCAATCTGCCCTCCTCTCTATCATCCCCCTACTCTCTTCTCCCCTTCCCCCCCATTTTCCTATAGGGTAAGACAGATTTCTATACCCAATTGAGTGTGTATGTTATTCCCTCCTTATGTCAAATCCTATGAGAATAAGATTCATTCATTCCCTCTGACCTTCCCCCATTTCCCCTCCACTGTAAGAGCCTTTTCTTTTCTGTTTTTTTCTGTGAGATAATTTACCCCATTCTACCTTTCCCTTTCTCCTTCTCCTAGTATAATCCTCTCTCACCCCTTAATTTTATTCTCCAGATATGACCCTTTCATCTTCAACTCACCCTGTGCCCTCTATCTATCTATCTATCTATCTATATACATACATATAATTTTTTCCCTCCAACTAACCTAATACTTACAAAGGTCTCATGAGTTACAAATATCATCTTTCCATGCAGGAATGTAAGCAGTTCAACCTTAATAAGTCTCTTAGATTTCTCTTTCCTGTTTACCTCTTCATGTTCCACTTGACTCTTGTGTTGGAAAGTCAAATTTTCTATTCAGCTCTGGTCTTTTCCTCAGGAATGCTTGAAAGGCCCCTATGTCATTGAATAACCATTTTTTCCCCTGCAGGATTATACTCAGTTTTGCTGGGTAGGTGATTCTTGGTTGTAATCCTATCTCCTTTGCCCTCCAGAATATTACATTCCATGCCCTGCGACCGGTCCCTTAATGTAGAAGCAGCTAAATCTTGTGTTATCCTGATTGTGTTTCCACAATACTTGAATTGTTTCTTTCTGGCTGCTTGTAATATTTTCTCCTTGACCTGGGAACTCTGACATTTGGCTACAATATTCCTAGGAGTTTTCCTTTGGGGATCTCTTTCAGGAGGAGATCGGTGGATTCTTTCAATTTCTATTTTGCCCTCTGGTTCTAAAATATCAGGGCAGTTTTCCTTGATCATTTCTTGAAAGATGATATCTAGGCTCTTTTTTTGATCATGGCTTTCAGATAGTCCAATAATTTTTAAATTCTCTCTCCTGGATCTATTTTCCAGCTCAGTTGTTTTTCCAATCAGATATTTCACATTGTTTTCTAATTTTTCATTCTTTTGGATTTGTTTTACAGTGTCTTGATTTGTCATAAAGTCGCTAGCTTCCAATTGCTCCATTCTAATTTTTAAGGAAGTATTTTCTTCAGTAATCTTTTGGACTTCCTTTTCCATTTGTCCAATTTTGCTCTTTAGGGCATTCTTCTCTTCATTGGCTTTTTGGACCTCTTTTGCCATTTGGGTTAGGCTATTTTTTAAGGTGTTATTTTCTTCAGTATTTTTTTGGGTTTCCTTTAGCAAGCTGTTAACTTAGTTTTCATGATTTTCTTGCATCACTCTCATTTTTCTTCCCAGTTTTTCCTCTACTTCTCTTACTTGCTTCTCAAAATCCCTTTTGAGCTCTTCCAAGGCCTGGGACTGATTCATACTTTTCTTGGAAGTTTTGGATGTAGGAGCTTTGACTTTGTTGTCTTCTTCTGGTTGTATGTTTTGATCTTCTTTGTCACCAAAGTAAGATAATATAGTCTGACTCTTTTTGCACTGCTTACTCATGATCCTGGCCAATTACTTGAGTTTTAAACTCTTTGTTAAGGTAATCGTCTGCTTCCAATGTGGAGAATGTACTGTCCCAAGCTTCAGGGGTTTGTACAGCTGTTTTCAGAGCTACTTCTAGGGACCTGAAAAGTGTCAGTTCTTCCACGGGGCTATGATAAGGGGCGAGGTGTTTCCTCTCCACCGCCACAATAAGCTCCACCATGCCAGGGCTCCTCCTCGCCAGCGCTCTTCCTTGACCCAGGACCGCCCCTCAGAACTGTGACTCAGACCCAAGCATGGGCAAAGCAAGAGATTTCTGCCTCAGCCCTGGCAAAGAGATCCTTGCAATACCCTTCTCATCAGCCACTTGATTCCCCCTCAGTCTGTGGGCTGGAAGCTCAGGACACAGCCGCTGCCCTGTGGGCACACTCTGGACTTGTGTCTGAGACCTAGCTCCTTCTCTCACCGCAGTCACAGACTTTTCCCACTGACCTTCTAAGTTGTCTTTGGCATTCAGGGGTTGAGAAGTCTGGACACCACCACAGCTGCCCACGATTCAGTCCTCTGAGGCCTGCTCCAGGGTCACTGCGGCCTGTGCACCCACGCCAAACTGTGCTCCTCTCCCAGTCCGGCACAATATACCTTTCCAATCAGCCATCCAGGTTGTCTAAGGCTGGAAATTTGTCTTACTCTGTTTTTTTGTGGGTTCTGCTGCTTTAGAATTTGTTTACAGCCATTTTTTATAGGTCTTCGGAGGGGTTTGGGGGAGAGCTCTAGCAAGTCACTGCTTTCCCTCCTCCATCTTGGTTCTGCCCTGAAAAGTACTCTTCTAATAACCCACTCTACAATTTAGCTTCCTTCTTGTTTTCTAGGGGGGAAAAAAGCATAGGGAACAGGTTTAAACTTGCCCCACATACTTTAGATAAATGGGTAAAATATTCAAGGCACACCTTAATATTCAACTTGGCTTTTCACTTCTTAAAAAGAATCAGATTATAATAGAAACAGATGCTCTAATTTGAATTAATCAGACTGAAAACCAAAATACTGTGACCTCTTGGTGTCTAAACAGAGATTGCTTTGCTCCATAGTTTTAACAACAGTCTCTAAATCAAAATCTTTCCATATTCTCCCAGGTGCCCTCACATAAGGTGTTGAAGAAGACTTTTTTGCTGGGTTCAACTATACCTACTTGACACCCACAGTCTTTATTTATTCTATGAGTAATAAAATCAGGCAATCTTAGAAGCAAAATGAAAGGTGAGGGAACAGTGTAGAACCACATCAGCAAGAATATTCTTAAGTGACCAACTCAAACCAATATTTCCTCAGTACTTTAATCAATCAAAAAACATTTATGAAGAGCCTACTACACACCAGACACTGTGCTCAGTGCTAGGGATAACAAAAAGATGCAAAAAATCTGTCCCTACCCTCAAGGAGTTTACAATCTAAGGTGAGAGACAAGATGCAAACAAATATATACAAGGCAAGATACATACAGGATAAAAAGGAAGTAACTAACAGAGGAAAAGCAGTGGAATAAAGAGGTACTAGTGAAGGCTTCCTGTAGAAGGTGGGGTTTTAGTTGGGATTTAAAGAAAGCCAGGGAGCTCAATAGTTGGAGCAGAAGAGAGAGAGCAGTCCAGGCATGGAGGACAGCCAGATAGAATCTCTTGTTCATAGAATAGCCAAGAAGTCAGTGTCACTGGATTGAAGAGTTTGTGTTGGGGAGTAAAATATAGGCAGACTGTAAAGGTAGGAGGGGGCTAGGTTATAAAGGGCTTTGAAGGCCAGAGCATTTTGCATTTGCTCCTAGAGATAATAAGAAGTCACTAGAGTTTATTGAGTTGGGAGGCAACATGATTGCACCTGAACTTTAGGAAAATCACTTTAGTGACTGAATGAACAACAGATCTACCAGCAGGCTATTACAATAATCCAGGCCTGATGTGATGGAGACCCACAACATAGTGATGGCAGTGTCAGAAGAGAGAAGGGAGCATATTCAAGAGATGTTGCTAAAGTGAAATTGACAAGCCTTGGCATGGGGAGAAATAATAAGGAATCCAGAATGGCTCTTAGATTGTGAGCCTGAGGGACTGAGAGAATGATGTTATCCTCTACTGTAACAGAGAAGGTATGAGTGAGTGAGGATTTAGGAGGAAAGATAATGAGTTCTCTTTTGGACATATTGAGTTTAAGATGTCTACTGAACATCCAGATTGCAATGTCTGAAAGGCAGTTAGAAATGCAAGATTGAAGGTCAGCAGAGAGTTTGAGGCAGGATAGATAGCTCTCAACATAGAGATGGTAATTAAATCCATGGGAATTGATGAGGTCATCAAACAAAGTAGTATAGAATAGAAGCGAGCCCAGAATACAACCCTGAGGACATGATCTGGAGGAAGATCCAGCAAAGGAGGTAAAGAAGGAGTGGTCAGATAGGTAAAATGAAAACCAAGGGAAAAGGATGTCCTGAAAACATAGAAAGAATAGAATATCAAAAAAGAGAGTGATCAATAGTGTCAAAGGCCACATAGAGGTCAAGGAGAATGAAGATTGAGAAAAAGTCATTGGATTTGGCAACAAAGAGATCAGTAGCAACTTTGGAAAGAGTAGTTTTGATGGAATAAGGTTGGAAGCCTGCTTGTAAAGAGTAAGAAAGTGAATGAGAGGAGAGAAAGTGGAGGCATCTGTTGTAGATGACTTTTTTCCTAGGAGTTTAGCTACTAAGAGCAGAAGAGATATAGAATGACAGCGGGTATAGAAAGATCAAGTGAGGAATTTTTCAGGTAGAGAAAGACATGGGCATGTTTGTAAGCAGTAGGAAATGAGCTAGTAGACAGAGCAGATTGAAAATAAGTGAAAGAGTGGGGATGACAGAAGGGGTAATCTGTTGGAGGAGATAGGATGGAACAGGATCTCTTGAAGAAATAGAGCCTTGATAGGGCTAATTCATCATGTGATATGTGTGATGGAGGAGAAAGTGGCAAAAGGCATCTGAGTGATAGGAGATGAGGACTTTAAGGGTCAGTGATTTCATCAGTGTACTTACTCTTTCCACTGATAACAGATCATAGCATATCTGTCACATCACATTCTTTCTAGAATTTCAAAGATGACACGAGCATTATTATGACTGAAAAATACTCATCACCCTGTGGATGGATTAGTGATCTGCCTTTGTGATCTGGTCATTAGTGGGAAAAAAAGGTACAGTTCATCTCTGAGACCAATAAAAGCTTTCTAATTTGGTAGGACTAGCCATTGCTTTTTTCCTACTGCTATATATAGGCTTTGAGAACCCAGAGTCAACTCCATTCTGTGATGAGATGTAGTCAGTTTAAATGGGATCTGACACACTCACTTATAGTTTACCCTGCAAACTACCACTTGACTCTTACTCTTTTTAAAACATTTATCATCTCAAACTCTAAAGTGATCAAAGAGTGTGCTTGGATATTTTCTTTCTCATTGATAAAGTTGCTAACTCTTTTCCACTAATGAATTAGCTCAAGCCCTCATCCCAGTTCATTAAATATGCTAGTTAATAAATCTGAGAACTCTCTTTTCCCAATAGTTTACTCTTAACTTTACTAAATAGCAAAATAATCTTAATCTCACATAATATCAAAATCAATACATACAACAATTATTAATTATTTACATTATTTTGAGGTGCAAAAGAACACAGCCAGAGCCCATTCAACCCCTCACTCTAACACCCAATGACTTCTTTTTTACTTATAAAAACTCCCTTCCAGTTTGGTTCTAGAATGGTTCTAGAAACCATTCGGTTTCTTTCAAGGTACAAAGTACAATTTCTTCTCAAAAATTCTCTTAAAGATAAAAATGAAAATAGCTTCATCAGAAAAGAATATCTCTCCATTCACTTTCTCTCTGTCTTCTCCAGCTTCTTCTCAGTCACAGCAGGAAACAATTACATCATTTCTCTCAAACTATCATTTTTTATAGTCTCTCTCCACAGTTTATCTCATAGACCCTTATAGATCAAAAGCCAAAACTCCATAGTCTCTTCTTGACTCCATAAGGAAAAGCATCTCATAGTAAGACATTTTTCAACTGTTACCTCAAAACTGCCAGCACAAGCTATCCTTTCTGGAACATTCCATTTGTTCCTTAAAGATAGAGTAACAATATTTATAGTCTCTGTGAGAAAGGCATTTGAAACAGTGGTTATAGATACATGACCACTACTTTAATCTAGGCAAACATGTATGCCTAGGGAACATATAAGGGATATGTAGGGGAAAATAAGTAAAAAGGAGAAGATATGAGTATTTTGAAAATAAACAGAAACAGTGTTCTAGTAACTTGCCTGTTTTTTAACCTATCTCAGTTACACAAGATAAATATGCAGTATAATGAAGGTAGAGATTCCTTCATTTTTCAAATACAATACTTCCACTGGACTTTTCATGCTACCCACACTTATACCAATCAGCTACTTGAAACCAAGTAGTGCCAACAAGAGAACATAAATAGTGGTTATGTTTATATGAACATTATTTGAACCATAAAACATGAATAAACTTCCTGTCTGCTTTCTAAGGGAGGAAAAAAAAAAAACTCAATCCAACCACAGTCCATTGTCTAGGAAGTGTGCCATCATGATAACAAAAATACTCTAAATATTTATACACATGTTTATTCCTTTTCCTTATTACCCATAAGGACACAAGATACTGACATCTCTTTCCTTTCTCCTCTAGAATCCAGAAAAATAAACATGAAACTACAAAGAGCTGTACCAATACCAAAATGTAGGTGAATTTTTAAAAATACATATAACAGAATATTGCCTCCAAGTCAGTAATATTTATCTGTAATAATACAAAGGTTTAGTCTAGTTAAATGGTAGAAATAGAGGTTGGTTTTTAATGGAAAGAGACAGTGAGAGACACAAATCACTTATTCTTCCTTCGTTCTACATTACTACTTACCCCTCCCCCATTCCTACCATGATTTCTTTCTCATTTAGTTTTCCCTGTAATTTCTCTGTTTCCAGTGATAACACCAAATTCTTTGAGGCTTTGGATGTAGCTGCTTTCATTTTGTTGTCTTCTTCTGAATTTGTGTTTTGACCTTCCCTGTCACCATAGTAACTTTCTATGGTCAAGTTCTTTGTTGCTGTTGTTGTTGTTGTTTGCTCATTTTTTCCAGCCTATTTCCTGACTTTTAACTTTACGTTAAAGTTGGGCTCTGCTTCTGGAGTGGAGAGGGCACTGTCTCAAGCTTCAGGTTTTTCATGCTGCTGTTTTTAGAACTAGGTCTGGGGACAGGTAAGAGTTTGGTTCTTTCAAAGTGGTATTATCTAAAGAGAGGTGTGGTCACTGCTCTCCTGGCCTGTGCTCTGATCTGTGAGTGACCACAAGTACTGTTTTCTGCCCTGGAACTGTGCCCAGCATCCCCTGCTCCTGCTAGTGCTCCTCCTTGCCCTGGGACTGGGACCCAGAACTGCACATGGGCAATGCAACAGAGTGCTGCTCCCAGTGCCAGCAAAGGGTACCCTGTAATCTCCTTTTGACCACTTGTCTGACCCCCTTCCCATCTGTGGGCTGAGAGCGCTAGAAGCCACCACCAATTCAATAGCCCCCAAGGCCTGCTTCTGGTGTACTGGGCATGGCCTGCACTGCACTAAGCTCTGTTCTCACCCCAATGAAACAGACTTTTCCTACCAAATGTCTAAGTAATCTTGGGCTGGAAAATTATTTCACTCTGTCCTTTTGTTGCCTTTCTGACACTTCAGAATTTGTTTTGAGGTTCTATTTGAGCATTATTTGTAGGGGAACATGGGAAAATTCAAGTGAGTCCCTTCCTTTACTCTGCCATCTTGTTTCCACTCCCCCTTCCATCCCATTTATTTTATTTTTTGATACAGTAAAAGCTCAGTTCATAATGATGGAGTTAATGAGCTATGAGTAATAAGTTAATTTTCCAGGTAACTGAAAATTTAGTATTGAAACATTTTAACCATTTGAATAAAATTGCTATACATTTCCATGTGTTAGTAAATAGCAAAAGTTGAGCATAATATCATATTTCTCAATAGTACAGAGTCATCATTATGAACAATACTTACTACACTGTGTCTTTAGGAGCTATTGAGATATGTCAGGCTGTTTGTCCCTTTACTTAATACCCCCAAACTGTTGCACTATTCTAGTTGCTATTCTGCTAAATAAGCTACAAGATCCTTATGCCCCAGTTGCTACTGTCCTCCTCTCAGAAATACATACATAATACATATATGAATGTGTATATAATCATATGTGTTTGTATATGTTTGTATTTAATTTTCTATGTACATGTTGTTTCCCCATGAATAGAATGTAAACTCCTTGAGGGAAGGCACTCATTTTGTGTCTTTGTATCCCTAGTGCATGGCAGAGTGAATGTCTACACATAATAGGTGTTTAAGGATTGCAGAATGAATACAACTCATAAATTTATAGTCTGTTAGAGTTGTAAGGGACCTTAGAGATCATATAGTGTAGAACAGAGGCCATTAGGAATAATCAGTATGTGAACATAGAATGTGAATGTCTCGAGAGCAAGAATTGCTTCTTCTTTGTCTTTTTATTCCTAGCACCTAGGATAGTGGCTTGCACATAGTAGATGCCAAATAAATGTTTGATGACTTGAAGTTGAATTAAATGTGCAGATCTTAGATTGCTATTTCACTGAATGTTACCATTTGTAATCTTCAAGTTGGTGTTTCTCTTCTCCATTCTCATTTTTCACCACAGTCTTTTGCTGTCTTCATTATAGCTTCTAATCTCAACTACTGTTTCTGCTGTTCAGTGTTCCTTCTTCTGCCTGTTTCTTATTTTCTTTCTTCTTTGTAGCTTTTCTCTCCTTTTATTGTTGCTTCTGTTAGTTGTCTCAGTTTTAACAAAAGTAAGAAATATCTTTAGGAACCATAGCCAGCCAATAAGAAATTCACTTTTTTCTGGCTGGCAATCAGACTTATCATATAATATCATTTGTTATCATGGGATGAGAATGTAAATAGTGCAGGAGTAATGGTCTGGGAAAGAAGAGGTGGAGGGACTGGAGGTCAAGTGAACCGTGAGGAATAGGTTTTGGAATTGCAAGGCAGAGGAAAAAGCAGGATGACAGACTGTGACCAGATGATAAGCATGGAAGTGATACATCTGTAGGTGGTAGCAAGATCAAGAACATCTCTGTGTATAGCAGAGGTAGGCTGGAAGAGTAAATTAATAGGAAATGAGTAAATTAAAAAGTGAGAGGTTAGGATGTTTGAGGGAATAACAATAGGTATATTAAAGTTCACTAAGATTCAGGGCAGAGTAGGGTAGGAGAGAAAGTCTATGAGCCAGATACTAATTGAAGAAAAAAGAAGAGTGTCCTAGAGGTAAGTAGACAATGACCACCAGAATCTTGATTGAGTGATAAATACAGATTTTATGAACTTCAAATGAAGGGAGATTAGTGAGTAACAGTGGCAGATGGAAAACCTAGAAATGGCAATAAGGAGCAAAGAGTATTCCAACCCCCTCACCACAACCAGTGAGTTACAAGTAAAGGAGTGAGGTATAAGTAAAGGTACAACCAGTGTTGAAAAGGACATCCAGGGAAGCTATGTCATCAAGAGGGAGTCAGATCACAGTGAGAACTAAAACATGGAAGAAGTGCAAAAGGAAAGGGTTTAAGATGAAACCTAGTTTATTGCCTGTGAAGCAGACATTCCAGAGAACACAATAGATAGGGTGAGTGGCTTTAGAGTGAGATATTGGAAGGGTTGGACTAAGGGGAATGGGAATAAGGGAGCAGGCAGATGAGGACTGCAGCGGGCTGATTATTGGGGAAGAGTTAAGCAATGACAACCAGAAGTTCAGAATCACTGGGATGGGAGAGTCTGACAAAGTGTAAGTACCTTAGTTATTTATGAATGAGTTCAAGTATGCTATTGTCCATAGAGGTATACCCTTAGGGAAGATTCATAGTAGTCTCCAGAGGATTATAATGGAGCTGGCTTTTCATTCAAGTCTGAAGCTCCAGGGACTCCAGCCTGCCATTCAAAACTTCATGCCATTTGAAAGTGTTTCTTCATACAAATAAATTCTACTAAACATTTTTAAAAATTAATTCCAATATGAAGTAAACTGTTCAAATAAAAAGTAAAAAGAGGTCCTACCAAATTCCTTCTATGACACAAATGTGATCTTGATATCTAAACGAGGGATAATCAAAATAAAGAAAGAAAACTACAGACCACCCCTTTCCATAGCCCACCTATTGAGAGGGCAAGAAACCCATTACAAATAGGTGGGATATGGAAAGGGGTGAGAAAGAAAATTCAAAACTGAATATGAAATAAATTTAAAATTTTTAACTACTTAATTGATTTTTTAAAAGTCTCTTTGTCAATTAATCCTTGAAGTTCTTCTCTCAGAGTACATTTCTGCAAACAACTGAACTAAGTGCATTACTTCAGCATTCATTTAGATAAGCATGAGTCACATCTCCCTCTGCATATGCAACACACAGCATAGGTTCCCTCTGTGGCCTAGCTTGGTTGAAGTGAGTATTAAAAATACAAGCTATCTGAGGGCAAGACCTATTCAATTAGCATAGTGCCTCACATATATAATTAATAAAATGTTTGTTGATTGATAATTATGTGATGATGTGCAAGTAATATAGCCTACCTGAACCTTGGGCATCTCTCTAAGACTATGAGTTATATTTGTACTGCAATGTACATTGGAGAAGAGAGTTCCCACAATGAAATACCCATACGTGAAGGATGCATTAAAATAAGATGAGAATGAAGACTAGAAAACCAGTTATAAAGTTAATGAAGTCCAGGTGAGAGATGAGAGACTGAATGGAAAAGGGAGAACAGATGCAAGAGGGATTACAGAGATAGAATCTAAAGGCTTTCACAATTAATTGGAAGTAAGTATGGGTGCATTGTTAAGTCTTTAACAAGAGGTTCTCTCCTCAAAAACAACATGTACATAGGACACACTTTTAAGTTTAATCTGCAGTTATTTACTCTATCACTTTCTTAAGTGCAGCAATAAATTGCTAATTTCTGAGGTGTAAATGCTTACACTGAAAATTTAACAATCATTCTCTTTGGCCTTTAGTATCTGAATTCAGCACACACCTCGATGTAAAGGAGAACAAAGAGTCAGAGATGTTCCCAAGGTTTAAAAGTCCAAGTGACTAGGAAGATAATGGTGCCAGTATGTGTGCCAGGCATTATGCTAAGTACTAGGGATACAAAAAAGAAAAAGAAAAAAAACAGTTCCTGTTCTCAAGGGGCATTTACATTCTAATGAGGTATATCAACGATTCAAGATTCTATAAGGTAAAGTGGAGGTCATCTCAGAGGAAAGGCACTCACACTGAGGGGCACTGGGAAAGTCCTTTTGCAGAAGGTGGGATCTGAGCTGATACTTGAGTGTATCCAGACAAGCCAGGGGGCAAAATGAGGGGAGAGAGAGCATTTCAGACATGGGAGACAGACAGTAACAATTCACAGAATCTCGAGAAGAGAGTGTCACGTATGAGACAACAGGGTCACTAGACCTTTGATTATGCAAAGGGCAATAAAGTGTAAGAACATACGAAAGGCAGGAAGGGGCCAGGTTGTGAAGGGCTTTAAAAGTCAAAGAGAGTAGCCTGGAAATAATAAGAAGCCACTGGCGTTTATTGAATAAAGAGGTGGTATGGTAAGACCCTTGCTTTGAGAACACTTTGACAGCTGAATGGAGGATGGACTGGGTAGGGAAGAGACGGACCAGGGAGAACCAGAAGGCCATTTCAAAAGTCCAGGCATGAGGTGATGAGAGACTTCACCAGGGTGGTGGCACAATCAGAAGAAATAAAGGAGTATATACACAAGAGATGTTACAAAGGTAGATTCAACAGGACTTGGCAACATACTGGATATGGAGGAATATAAGAGACAGAAAGGATTCCAGGATACCAACTAGACTGTGAATCTGAGTGACTGGGAAAATGATGATGCCCTTGACAGTAATAAAGAAGTTAGGGAGGCAGCTAGGTGGTACAGTGGATAGAGCACCAGCCCTGAAGTCAGGAGGACCTGAGTTCAAATTCGGCTTCAGACCAAACACTTGTCACTTACTAGCTGTGTGACCCTGGGCAAGTCACTTAACCCCAATTGCCTAACAAAATAAAAAATAAAAAAAATTTAAAAAAAGAAGTTAGGAAAAGAATAGTAAGAGAGGAAGAAGGGAAGTAGGCCCAGGACAGGTTAGTAAACATAACCTGGATGTAGATCTAGCAAAGAAGGCTGAGGAGTTGGGTCAGACAGAAGTAGAAGAAAACCAGGAAGAGAGCAGTATCATGACAACCTAGAGAAAAGACAGTATCAAGGAGAAGAGGATAATTGATAGTCTGCAGAGAGATCAAGAAGGATAAAGATTTGGCGATCATAATCACTGCTGTCTTTGGAGAGAGCATTCAGTTAAATAATGGTGGGAAACCAGAACGCACAGTTTTGAAGGGATTTAGAGGGCAGCAAATGCAGGCAACAAATTCAGTCGTGAAAAGGAGAGAATGATAGCTTGTGGTTATACAAGGATCGAGTAAAAAAAAAATTAAGGATGAGGAAGACATGGGCATGTCTGCAGGCAGTAGGGAAGCAGCCAGTAGATAGGGAGAGATTGAGGATTAGTAGGGGAGTGGGGATGATAGAGGGTCAATCTGCTGGAGAATAGCAGATGTCAAGGGTGTTCACAGAATGGTTAGCCTTGGCAAGAAGAAAGGCAAACTCTTCATGTGAAATGGAGTGGAAAAGATGGCAGAGAAAGACATTTAAGTGATGCAAGATGAGAAGAGAGAGCTCTCAGTTTTTTCAGTTTGAGGCAAGGTCCTCAGCTGAGAGTGAGGGAGGGAAAGCCATGAGAGTAATCAATTGAAGGAGGCAGGTATGAAAGGATTGCCTTGCTGTAGTGAAGGCTCAGTTAAAATTATGTAACATAAATTTGTAGTAACAGTCTGGCAAAACACATCATTGTTAAGTTTCTTTTCTGTAAGGATGCTCCCTTTTCAACTGCCACCTCCTGACTTTATTTCCAATAAGTACACCCAGCAAATCCTGTAATTAAGATTGTTTATAAAGTCAAAGTAAATATTTAAACAAAGTCTGTCTTATCTACAATATACATGTTACCTTGAGTGATTACATGTGAACTGGAAATCCTGCTTTTTCTGTTGTTATGAAAAACTATTTTTCCCTCCATCTTATCCTGTCCCCCCACCCCATATATTCTATTTTCTCCTTTAACCCTGTCCCTCCTCACCAGTGTTTGCTTCTGATTACCCCCTCTCCCATGGAGATCCTGTTATACACATTTATGGACACATATATAAGTTATATATGAGCTACAATGGGAGATTTCTCAGAGAAAACTCTGGGTGGGGGACACAAGCCAAAGAGAAATATTGCTCTATTAGATAAATTCCAATGATTATACCTGGGACCTGTGAGCCCAATGTTTGTCGGGCCCTGGGCCACAGGTTACAAAAGTAGGTCTCAGTCAATTGGCGTGCACTATTTGTCATAGCATGTAGGATATATTCCACTGAGTATCCCCTGAATGCCAAGCATACGTCTCTCCATCCCAATGGCAAGCATACGACAATGACAAGTAAAAGGAGAGGAAAGCATAATCAGAAGACATGACCTTCAAAGGAAGAAGGGCTGTTGAATAGTGGTAGCACAGGAAGGCTCTGAATTCATTTCCATAGACATTTATTACGCATCTTCCACGCAAAAGGCACTGGGCTAAGCACTGGGGATACAAAGGATGAACAAAAACTAGTCTCTGCCATCAAGGGGCTTGCATTCCATTGGGGATAAAATGTGGACACAGATAGATTATTATATAAGGTAATTTGATGAGGAATAAAACAGCAATAACCATTTGGGTTGAGAGTAAATCAGGGAAATCTTAGTATAAAAGGTAGTACTAAGCCATAAAGGAAGCTAAGGATTCTAGGAGGCAGAGGTGAGGAAGAAGTACATTCTAGGAATGGGGGTGGGAGGCATGGGGGGACATGGCTTTTGCAAAGGCAGGGAGACAGGTGCTGAAGTGTTCAATTAGATCAACAGGTAATGGGCCAGTTTGGTTGGAAAATACAGTGCATGAAGGAGAGTAATATAAATTAAGGCTATAAAGGTAAGTGTCAGATTGCCTTTTATCCAGGTTGAAAAATTTGTATTTTATCCTAAAGGCAAAGGGGAGTCACTGAAGATTTTTGAGTAAGAGAGTGACATATTTTAGGCATATGGCTTATGGAAATTCTTTTGGAAATTTTGTGGAAAATGAATTGGAGAGGGAAATGACTGGAAATAGAAAGTTCAATTAGGCTAAGATGAATAGGAGAAGTGATAAGTGGCTGCATTAGGATGGTGTCTTAGTGAGTGCACAAAGAAGGATGCAAGAAATATTATGAAGGGAGAATCAAGCACACTTGGCATCATCAGACTTTCAATGTTTAGTAAAAGAAATGGAAGGGTAAAAAATGACTGACTCTAAAGTTACAAATCTAAATCACTGGGAGGATGGTAATGCCCTAAACAGAAATAAGCAAGTTTTGAGGAGGTGCATATTTAGAAGAGAAGATAATGATATGTTGTACATGTTAGGTTTCAGATGTCCATGGAGTCCAGGAGTCAATGATTCAAGCCTGGAGCTTAGCAGAAAGGTTAGACCTGAATAAATAAATTTCTGTAGAAGTGAACAACAAACTCACTGAAGTAGATAATATCACTAAGGGAAAGAGTGAAGATGGACAAGAAAAAAGGGACAAGAAATATGGGTAATAGCCATGGTAAAGGATCAGGGGATGAATAAGGATCTCTGCCAAATGATACTGAGAAGAAACAATCAGAAAGAAAACTAGAATAGGATGTCAAAGGAGGTGATAATATTCAGGGAGAGAGAATGAGTTAACAATGGGCATGATGAAAAATCCCAGTATCACCTCCTGGCTCTGTGATTTGGGGATGTGAGAGAAGTACTCAGCAATGAATGGAGAGAATAAGCATTTATTAAGTGCCTACTACATGTCAGGCACTGTGCTAAGTGCTTTACAAATATTATTTCATTGAAGAGGGTGACACAGGATGTAATATCCTCAGTAGAAACCTGAGATTTTAGTAAATTCAAGGGAGCAGAAGGAACACATAGGCATAAGAGGAAGAATAGTTTACTTAAAAAGAATGAGGATTTCAAGTGGTGGGAGAAGAACAATATGACCTTGATTTGAACAATACAAGAATGAGAGTATTGGGAAGCATGTAAGGGAAAAGGCTTTCTGCCTAGGGCATAGTTATGGATATTGGTGTTTACAATTCAGGGATGCTAAGTCCTTGAGAGCAGGGACTATATCTTACAATTTTATTTATCTGACCCAGCATCAAGCAGACTTTCTTAAAAATAATTATAATGATGATAATGATGATAATGGTGGTGATAATTATGACGGTGATGATGGCGATAATAATTACTATTATTATTATTATTACTATTACTATTATAACTATTACTAGAAAGCTAGGTGGTACAGTCAATTGAGGACCGTACCTGAAGTCAGGAAGTCCTGAGTTAAAATCTGACCTCAGATGCTTCCTAACTGTATGACTATAACAAATCATTTAACTTATAACTATCTCGGATTCCTGATCTTTAAAATGGAAATGACAATAATAATAGCATCTGTTATTACAAAGATTAAATTAGATATCTATAAAGCACCTTGCAAAACTTAGAACATTTATTGCTAGCTAATAATAATAATAATAATAATAATATTAGTCCGAAAGAGCATAATATTTTTAGCATATTCTAAGAAAAGAGAGAGATTGAAGGCTTCAGGCTGAATCCAAAGGTTACATTGAGTCTATGGATAAAGGCAATAGCTACATATCTTGGTCTTTCCAAGCAAGTAATATTGAGCAAAAAGATCAAGGGGAAGATTGTCCCCAAATATATTAAGAGATTTACTGACATTCTGAAATCAAAGCAGGATGGGAAAAATATGTTTAAAGAAATTAACAATACACTCTTCCAGTCTTGATGCACATTTTCAGGACTGTAAAATAGACAATAGCAGGTTTTGAAAGTATCCTCACAAAAATCTAGACATTATCAATGAAAAAGATGGTCTATTATCCTGAGGCAGATAGAGAAAGATTCAAACATCCTCACCAAAAAAGAGGAAGAGTATTGATAGACATTCTTAGAGCACATGATAAACAACTCAAAACCCAAGGAAATACCTTGAAACAAGCAGACATAATTTCACCAAGCAATAACAAATTCTGATAAGAGGTACATATCACTAGATTTATCAAATGTAAGCATAAGTGGCTTACATCTGGATGGAGCATCCAAGAATAGAATCAAAATCCCTCCATGAGGAACATTTGCATAATATCAACCAACAATATGTTGACAAAGAATCAGTGAACAAATTCCTGAGTCATGCAGATTTGTTTGTGGAAATAGAGGAATATATAATGGCAATTCAGGTCAGGTCTTTACCACCAGAAATTACAGAAGGGTTGTATCTAAGAATTTAATGATCAATGTAGTTTATGCAAGAGAAACATAGAAAGTGTGCACTATATCACTGCAGAGTATAAAAAAAATGAGCACTTACCAAGTACCTAATAGGATATGATGTGATGGTTAGAATTATACATGAGAAACTCACTACCTTTTGTGGAATGACAAAGACCAAATCACCATACTACAAATATTGATTTCAAAACATCATGAAGAAGGCATCCAATTAGTTATACTAGAATGAGACAATTAGCAGACTGAACTATTGCCCACAATTAACTCAACATCACATTAATCCATAAAAACCTAAGAACAACATTTTTAGCAGATATCATCATAACAAATATGAATACTATCCAAGCTACATGTAATAGAATGGTTATAAATTACAGAGACCTACCAGAGGAAATCAAAATCATATTGGAACATGATGAGATACATATCATCCCTGTGGTCCCTTAAGCTACCAAGAATGCTTACATCCTCATAGTTTTATTCAACTATAGTTTTATTCAACTGGGCAACAGTCCATAGAAAATGAAATATAAAACAATAATAAGATAGCAACTTGTCTTAGCACCATTTCTGAAACTCATCCAAAAAGATAAGAACAATATAATAATAACTTATATTTATATTGCACTTTGTGAATTAGCAAAGTGCTCAACAAATATCTGTTGTTTGTTTTAAGTATTAAAGTTTGATTATGCCAGCATTCTATAAACTGAAAATTAGTAGGTATTTTTCCACTTCTGGAGCACAAAGGTAGATGGATATTTATAATGATTATACTGTACTGAAACAAGATCCTGAAATGCAGTTAGGTGCCACAGTGAATTGAGCAGTGGGCCTGGAGTGAGGAAGAACTGAGTTCAAATCTAGCCTCAGATATTTACTAGACCCTGGGCAAGTCACTAAACCAATGTCTGTCTCACTTTCCTCATCTGTAAAATGGCGATAATAATACCACCTATCTTGCAGGGTTGTTGTGAGGATCAGATGAGATATCTGTAAAGTACTTAGCCCAGTGCCTGGCACATAGTAGGCACTTAATAAATGTTGGTTACCTTCCTTCAAACAAATGGTTATGTTCAGTGTAATTTGAATATAATATGCATCTTGGGGCATTTCAATTCTTTGAAAAAGAATATACATTTAGGATGTGTAAGGGATCTTTCAATTAATTGGAATATAAGTTATGGTAGAGCTTCCAAACAATACATCTAGAACATGCTGGACAACAGAAAATTTCTGCCACTGCAGAATCTGGTTAGTTTTCCCAGTGAGGTTAACTTGTATTCCTCCAAATTGAACTGTATTTTTTAGTGACTTGATCAATAACTGTACTAAGCCCCTAGTGGTACAAAAAAAGGCAAAATACAGTCCCTGTCCTCAGGGAACTTACAATCTAATGGAGGAGACAACAAGAAAATAAATATATACAAAACAAACTATAAACAGGGTAAATAGGAGATAATTAACAGAAGGAAAGAGTTGAGGCAGCCAAAGTGGAATTCTCTCATTTAAGATATTCAAAGTATAGGATGTAATTACTTCTATCCCTATTAAATTTGGTAACTTAGTGGGGCTACTCCATGTATTCACATGGCTCTTGTTTCTAAAAAATCTGAGATTGCTTTAATGATTATATTTATATTAAAAAAAAACTTGGTTTCTACTAAATGGATATCATAACCAAAGTAAATCCACTTTGCTGAAATGCTAACAGGGTTAAGGAGCTATTCTCATTGGCCTTTCAGATATATTCATGATATTAGAAGGAAAATCTCACGTGAGCCCTTCACCCTAAAATTTTGTACTATTATTAAGAAATGCCAAGTATACAGGCAAAGAGAAAAGAAAAATTATGAATACTGACATCATATTAGATGAGGGAATGAAGGGGAAACAAAAGCTCTGTACAGAAATACAGTTCTCAAACTACAAAGTTAATTGTGACCATTTGAATCAGTGTAAAATGAAGGCCTCACTATGTCTAGTTTCCTACAAGTAAACATACAGATTATAATCATAAGCAGTTAAACTAAGAGAAGAAGGATAAGGACAAAAGCATCACAGTCTAGAGAAGAAAGTAGAGTTCACAATATGAGCTTTATTCCCAGTTTTATTACTGGCTTTTTCTTGCAGATTGGGCAAATCATTAACCTCCTTGTAGCTCAGTTTCTTAATTTCTGAAGTGAAGATAACACCACCTGTCTGCAATCTAATTTAAAGGATTGCTGGGAAAATTGGTCGATAGCAGTCTTCTAATTTGAGCTCCAAAAATGGAGAACATTCTATGTTTCAGCTAATATCAATCAACTACTGTCAAAAAACACCAATTAATAATTGTACCTGTGTTGACACTTACAATATGTTGTCAACCTAATGGATTTCTTCAAAGACCTGTTTAAGGGTACTTAGCACATCACAGGGTTGTCTAAAATGAAAAAAAAAAAACCATCCTTAAGGAATAAAAAAATAAACATGAGCAGTATAATTCAATATTTGACCAGATTTGATACTCTGCTAAATTAAATAATCAACACCCTTCAGTTAAATCATTAATGCCAGAAACAAAGTGTCAGCATAATCTGTTTGTTCTTTTTTGACGTGCATTTGAGAAATGATGGACTTAAGCTATTGACATAGGTATATCAAACTCTTCTTTAGTCACGCAAGCAATACCTTCCATTATACTGTGAATTTTTACCTCCACAATTTTTTCTTAAGCAAGGAATTTTAGTCACATTATGAAAAATCAGTTTTTAAAATATCTATTAATCAACATAACTATTTAAAGAATGGTCATTTTCTTTTATTATCAATATTTCTTTTTCTAGGCTAGCATAAGAATTTCAAGGATTAATAAACTAAAAGAAAAGCCCTGAATGTATTTTTAATCCTAGCAGATATTTAAAATACATCACTGTCATCATTTATAAGAGCTATCAGTTTTATCTCTCAGATAATTGTTACTACGCAATAGCTTGTCTTCTACCCCTCATAAACTTTCAAATTAAGCTCCTACATGCTCTTCTGATTCATAATTTTGTGCTTGTGGACAGTCCTGTTGTTAGAAAAAACCTAAAGTCTGTCTCTTTAGAAAAATCCATGGCTTCTCATCTCAGAATGGATAATTATCATCACCAGAGACTGAAAATGAACTAAAGACACGCAAAGTAAAAGGATAATAAAACAAGATAACTAAATAAGAATATGGGCAGAGTCTAATCCTTAGTTGAAGAGAAATTCTATTATTTCTCAGTAACAGAATGAAACTTAACAAAATGAGTTTAGTTCCATTTTAACTTAAAATTTGCCATAAAAGAGATAATACAGTTAATTTAATCATAAATGGATCAAACTGGCTTAAGAAAAAGAAAAATTACTTTTTTTTAGGACAATGGGCACCAAGTTGTAAATGGTAGACACAAAAGAATCAGGGGTAGAGGGTGGTGATTAAAGCATCTAGTTAGTGTAGAGCAGTGGTTTCCAAACTTCGTGGTTTCTGGACAACTTTACACACTTAAAGATTATTGAGGAACACTCCAAGAGCTCTTCTTTATGTGGATTATATTTATTTACCATATTAGAAATTGAAACATCTTAGTACAATTGTGAAAATAGTTTTGACCTCAAAGATACCCTGAAAGAGAGTTGGTGGCCCCTATGGGTTCCTGGACAACATTTTGAGAACTACTGGAATAATGGATAGAGTGGTGGACCTGAATTTAGGAAGTTATGAATTTAAAACCTGCCTCACACATATAGTGGCTGTGTGACCTTTGGCAAGTTACTTAATCCTTCTCAGATTAATTTTCCTCAACCTATAAAATGGGGATGATAATAATAATAGTACTTATAGCACAAGATTGTTGTGAAGATTCAATGAGATAATATATGCAAAGTGCTTAGTAAACCTTAAAGCACTGTATACATTTTGGATATTATTTCTGTCTTTCTCCATAGCAGATTTAAGTGCCAGGAAGAAAGTGTGTACTATTAGACTAACTATAACAAAAATGGAAAAATATAAAAACAGTATGTTCAAAGATAGCAAATTGTAAATTTCACCTGAGTAAGAGTGGGATCAAGAACATCCCATTTCATTTTAGCTTAGAATGAGACAAGGTATCTCAAGCAATCATTCATGAGCCTTAGACAAAGGGTTCTTTTTTTGTGTGTCATGGAACTTTTTTGGCCATTTTGTGAAGCTACAGATCCTTTCTCAGAATAGTGTTTTTTTAAATGCACAAAATGAAATATATAAGATTACAAAGGAAATCAATTATATTGAAATATAGTTATCAAAGTATTAAAAAAAAAAACGAATCCACAGGGCTGCTAGATGACACAGTGGATAGAGCACCAGCCCTGGATTCAGGAAGACCTGAGTTCAAATGTGACCTCAGACACTTAACACTTACTAGCTGTGTAACCCTGGACAAGTCACTTCACTCCATTGCCTCTCAAAAAAAAAAAAAAACCAAATCCATGGAACCCCTGAAATCTATTCACTGTCCTGTTGGAACTGAGATTAAGAACCTATGCCTTAGACTACTAAAACTCCTCAAGTAGGAATGGCATTGCACAAGAATCATGTTCAGAGAAGGCAGGAGAAAACTTGGCAATCTTTCAGAGATCATCTAAAAATTGTCAACCAGTTGGGAAGGGATTGAATTCTAGAAATTGAAGTAAATGGGGAGTTTCAGTTGAGCTTCCCTGAAAGGGAATGACCTGGGAAAAAAGAGAGGCCTTGGCCAGGTTTCCATCACGTGTGAGTATTCATGATCACGCACGCGCACGCACATGCACACACACACACACACACACACACACACACACACACACACTTTAGCTAAAGGATGACCTTAGAAGCTTAAAATGTTAGACTTCCTATCTTCCCAAAGTTGTCTTAGTGGTTTCCTCAGAACAGCTGGTGGCAACATCCAACGTATTGGGAGTGAAGAACAGATTTGCCTCATAGCCCTAAGAGAAGCCCAGCAAAGAAAGAACACTGCGTCCAAGGAGAAACTTCTTGAGCACATCATGAATGGGAGAAAAGGATTCCCAGTGCCCAGGAGCTGTGTAGTTACCATTTTCCCACGTGTGCTTTCTAAGTTTGATCTCACTTTCTCTTGGACTCTGTATGTACTTGCGGAAGACTATGTCACTGACTTTGACGGGGGGCGGGGGGAATGGTTGGAGATGTTTTGTACAAACTGTTTTTATTGGACCACCTTAGTAAATGCCCCTTTCTAAAAGCTTCTACTAAATGATTCTCAACTGAAAATCTTGGTGGGGGAAGGGAAGAAGCAGGTAACTACTTCATTAATGAAGATTCAAGATAATGGCAATAGAGAAAATCACTCCATTGACCCTAGAACCATGAAGGCAACATGTAGCTAGCCTTCCCATTGCATAGTACTTAAAGGGAAAATTGATAAATGAGTCACAATTTAGATACACAGATTGGTCTCAGAAGTAAATAACACCCAAGTAGGGCTTGTATCTACAGTAGGCTTTGGCATCAATTCCTAGCTGTGTGTTTCTGGAAGATAGAATTCTAGATAAGAAGGGCATTTTGCAGAGACTTTGCTACTTAGGGGGTGAGATTCTAAGCTCAGAGGTGAATGGAATTGTGATCAAGGGTGAAGAGGGGCACACGCTAGAGAGACAGAAAGCAGCTGGTGTGGTTGATGTTGAATGCCCAGACTCCACTATCGCTATGCCATTTTTGCCTAGAATGTCTGATTCTTCCCCTTCCCCTTCTTTCTTCCATCCAAAAGGTATTTAAATCTAGAACCTTCTGTTCTTCAAAGTTATTTATTTGCTGTTTTAATTTGTATAAAAGCCTACCCACTTGAAATAATGGGTCTATCTTAACTGCTCTGGAACGTATATTTCCTTCTTTGAAAACAGGATATGCAGCAAGTAAGAACAACATTTGATATACAGAGATAAAGAAAAGACCAAGGTCCAAGCCCTGGTCCCCCCCACTCCGTTCCAAAAAAGGGGTGGGGAAAGGATCAGACTTTCTCCTAGCTGGGGGCTTGACGTATATGAGAAAAAATCTTGTAGCTTTGATTTATTAATATTTCTTTTAAGCTCTTCACTAGCACAGCAAACTTAAACCACATGACTTACAATGAATCATTAATTCTGGTCTTTAGAGATGAGTAAGTAGGCTTAAGGAATGGAAGGAGGCTTGGCCATGAAGAAGACACTTTTCTCAGAGTCAAGTGGTCTCACCTAATTTGACTTCCCCACCCCTTGTTCTCTTTCAGGCAATCACACTTTGTTTCTGAGTGAGGGGCAGCAGAGAGGTATGAAGTAAAGGAAGGTGACAGTCATGGGGTCTGCTAAAGAAAGGAGTTGGGAAAGAGTGGTTACGCTCATACTTCAAGAATAGGACCACCTCAGAGGGAACAGTCTTTCACCTTATGAAACCAATCTGATCTGATAGTGCCATTATCTAGTTGCATATTTTTTAGGTCATGGCTAGGAGGAGAAGAAAGAGAGAAGGTAAAAATGGGCAAGGAAATTGTTTCTTAGTGGAGATTTATTTACTATTTAATGTTGTAATAGAGTCATTTCTGAAATTTAAATGCATGTTATGACATATTAAGCCAAAGAGGTAAATGATAATAACAATAGCAGCTAACATTTATATAGTGCTTACTATGTGCTAGCTAGACACTGTGCTAAGATTTTTATAATTAATGTCTCATTTGATCCTCCTAGCAAACCTTATCTTCTCCATTACAGGAAAATTTACTCCTAGGGCACTCAACCTGTCATTTAACTCATATGTGTATTTATATATATATGTATGTATGTATGTATATATTATCCCCATTTTACAGATGAGGAAACTGAGGCAGATAGTGGTTAAATGACTTGCCCAGGTTCATAGTTAGTAAATATCTAAAGTCAAATTTGTACTCAGCTCTTCCTGACTTCAAGACCAGCATTCTATCCACTACCCCATCTAAGTGGGAAAAAAAATGCAAATTAACAGAAACCACTTTTGTAAAGCATGGGACTCATTCATTCATCTAACATTTATTGTCTACTGAGGAAAAGTAACAAAGTAGAAAGAACACTGGATTTGGAATCAGAAGACCTGGTTTGGAATTCTGGGTCCACCACTAACTATATAACTGAGCAAATCAAATAACCTCACAGTGACTCAGTTTCTTCATCTATAAAACAAGGAGATTGAATTAGATAATTTCTAAAATTCTTTTGAGTTCCAAATTTTATAATTCTATGGTGTGCAGAGCACTATGCAAAGCACCGGAAAACATATAATGTTTAGAAGGGACATAGTTTCTGCCTTCATGGAGCTAACATTCTAGCAAGAGAATAAAATACAAACACAGATGGCTATAATATGCAGCATTACCTGCTATGTGTAATGGAATGTTGAAAAGTAGAGCGCTATGTAAGATCCAAAAAACAATAACAGTCAAAGAATAAAACTGCTTAGAATTGGAAGTGAGATAAGAAGTCTCCTTAAATATCAAATGTTGCTGCTTTTAGTTTACAGGAGGCAGATAAATTGAACTTTGCTTTATTGTTCTGAGCTGGTGATATTAAGTGACATAAAAATGAAAAAATTTTCTTTAACATTATCCCAATTTTTAAAAAGGTGACAAAGATGGCTACTTTAACACAATGAACCCAATGTTGATTACTAGCAACATTCTAGAATGGATTATTAAAGGGATGATTCATAAGCACTTGGAAAGGGGGAGAGGTGATCATCTCCAACCAGAATGGGTTTATTAAGAATAAATTGAGACTAATCTCATTTCTGTTTTTGACAGAATTACCAAGTGAACAGACAACAGAAAGGACATGAACATAGTATACCTAAATTAGACAAGGCATTTGACAAAGTCTCTAATGATATTCTCACGGACAAATTTGTTGTTTAAATTTAGGTATGTTATTGGTAAATTCAAAACTGATCGACCGAATCATCATTGACTAATGGATCAATGTCAGCTTAGAAAGAGGTCTTTAGTGAAATCATGAAGCGTTCTACCCTCAGACCTTTTCTCTTCAGCATTTTTTTCATTGACTTAAGTGAAAGCATTGTGTATCTCCCAGGGCAGCTAGGTAATACAATGGATAGATCACAGGGCCTGGAGTCGAGAACACCTGAGTTCAAATACAGCCTCAAACACTTACTAGCTGTGTGACCCAAGGCAAGTCAACCTTGTTTGCCTCAGTTATCTCATCGGTAAAATGAGCTGGAGAAGTAAATGGCAAACCACTCCAGTATCTTTGCCAAGAAGCCCCCAAATGACGTCATGAAAAATCAGAAATGACTGAAACAACTGACCAACAACATAGTATATCCATTAAATTTATGGGAGAGTATAAATCAGAGAAAGACATATCATATATTAAATGTCAGAAGTAGATACAAAATGATCATGAGATAGATAAGTTGTCCTCTAGGGTCCCTTCCAACCAGATGATTCCATGGTTCTTCAGTACTTTCCCTAATTTGATTTCTCATCTGAAGAGATATTTTAAATAAAAGAAGAAGTAAAGTGATTTTAAAAGAAGAATCCCTTCCACAGTACCCATCTTCAGAATAAACATTACTTTGGGGACCACCTTCAGTTCTGCCAATAAATAAACATTTTCTCTGGATTTGAATAATAGCACTACTCTTACAATCTGTAAAAATAATTGCCAAGTCTTTTACTGCATTAAACCCTCACATTAAATGATTAAAATTTAAAATGTTAAAAATGATGGAGATAAAATGTAGAAATTATACAAGATGAATAATTTGTTTGAAGATATTTCAGTAACACTTTATTATATTTTTTTCCTGTTTCAGGTGTATGTTTAACAATGTTTAAAAAAAACAGCTTCACAATGAATTTTATTGAACTGCTTGTATTTTTTTTTTCATGAAAGGAATAGGGAAAAAAAAAGTTTAACATAGCCAATGTTTTAAAAACTAAGATTTGCCTTTTTGAAGCTGTTTTTTTTCTCTAAGGATCTCAAAGCATTTATTAAGTTCTCTTAACACTTCTCTACTTTAAGAATCATAAAATTTCAATTACCTTTCTTGTACTGGGGAGGGGGAGTGAGCATTATATTTAAGGCCATGTAGGTGACAGGGCCAAGAAGAAACTATAAAAGTGCTGGGAGCAAGGCACCATCTAAAGCATACCCCCACATTAAGTTCGTTTTTCATTTAAATAAAAAGGCTTGGTTGGGTTTGGAGCTTGGTACACACAGGTAGCAAATTAGATTTGTTTCTATATATGTTCAAATGAAAGTTTGTGATGTTAGTAAATGAAACCAAACATCTGGAATATTTGGAAAGATTCAGATAATTAAATGAGTTTTTTACTTTTCATTAGAATGTTTAGCAGTGTGTAGAGACAGTCTGATTAAGTTCATCACCAAAGTCATCCAGCCATAGAGAGGGGAAATAAAATGAGTAAGTAGCAAAGGTAGTCACAGGCAAATTTGAGATTAGATGAGGAGGATGACTTCACCAGTAGACCCTTGATCAATTGTTTTCCTCCAGCCCAGTCTGGTAACAGACACGAAGTGGTGAGAAGTGACTATATTTTTACAACTTTACTAAGGATGAATAAGCTCTTAAGTCAAGCTTGATGCAATAAAAGGGCAGCTAGTCAAGGATGAGCCATGTTCCTGGTAGCCTTTCAAAAAGCAAGTTACAGGGGTGGAGCCAAGATGGCAGAGTAAAAGCTGTGACTTGCTTGAGCTCTCCCCCAAACCCCTCCAAATACCTATAAAAATGGCTCTAAACAAATTCTAAAGCAGCAGAACCCACAAAAAGACAGAGTGAAACAAATTCCAGCCCAAGATAACCTGGATGGTTGATCAGAAAGGTATACCGCACTGGGCTGGGAGAGGAGCGCAGTTTGGTGTGGGCGCGCAGGCCGCAGTGAACCTGGAGCAGGCCTCAGAGGACTGAATCACAGGCAGCTGTGGGGGTTTCCAGACTTCTCAACCCACAAACGCCAAAGGCAACTTAGAAGGTCAGTGGGAAAAGTCTGTGACTGTGGTGAGAGAGAAGTGCAGGGTCCCAGACCCATTCCCCAACCTGGTCCCCGGGGCAACGGCTGCTGCCTGAGCTTCTGGCCTACAGACTGAGGGGAAATTGAATGGCTGATCAGAGGGAGACTGCAAGGATCTCTCTGCCGGTGCAGGATTCTCCTGCTTTGCCCTTGCTTGGATCTGTGTCACAGTTCTGGCTGGCTGTCCTGGGGTGAGGAGGAACGCTGACATGGTGGAGCTTGTAGTGGCTGTTGAGAGGCAATCCTCCTCACAGTTCCAAGACAGAAAAGAGTGCTTCTGTGGTCACTCACAGACCAGAGCACAGGCCAGGAAAGGAGTAAACACTTCGCCCTTGATCACAGCACCTTGGAAGAACTGAAAATTTACAGGTCCCTAGAAGTATCTCTGAAAACAGCTGCACAAAACCCCTGAGGGACAGTACATTCTCCACACTGGAAGCAGACCCCTACCTTAACAAAGAGTTTATAACTCAAGTAATTGATTGGCCAGGATCATGAACAAGCAGCACAAAAAGAGCCAGACTACACTATTTTACTTTGGTGACAAAGAAGATCAAAACATACAACCAGAAGAAGACAACAAAGCCAAAGCTCCTATCTCCAAAACTTCCAAGAAAAATATGAATCAGTCCCAGGCCTTGGAAGAGCTCAAAAAGGATTTTGAGAAGCAAGTAAGAGAAGTAGAGGAAAAACTGGGAAGAGAAATGAGAGTGATGCAAGAAAATCATGAAAACCAAGTTAACAGCTTGCTAAAGGAGACCCAAAAAAATACTGAAGAAAATAACATCTTAAAAAATAGCCTAACCCAAATGGCAAAAGAAGTCCAAAAAGCCAGTGAGGAGAAGAATGCCCTAAAAACCAAAATTGGCCAAACGGAAAAAGGAAGTCCAAAAGCTTACTGAAGAAAACACTTCCTTAAAAATTAGAATACAGCAATTGGAAGCTAGTGACAATTTGAAAAATCAAGGCACTGTAAAATTAACCCAAAAGCATGAAAAAATAGAAGAGAATGTGAAATATCTCATTGGAAAAACAACTGACCTAGAAAATAGATCCAGGAGAGAGAATTCAAAAATTATTGGACTATCTGAAAGCCATGATCAAAAAAAAAAAAAAAGCCTAGACATCATCTTTTAAGAAATTATCAAAGAAAACTGCCCTGATATTTTAGAACCAGAGGGCAAAATAGAAATTGAAAGAATCCACCAGTCACCACCTGAAAGAGATCCCCAAAGGATAACTTCTAGGAATATTGTAGTCAAATTCTAGAATTCTCAGGTCAAGGAGAAAATATTGCAGGCAGCCAGAAAGAAACAATTCAAATACTGTAGAAACACAATCAGGATAACACAAGATTTAGCAGCTTCTACATCAAGGGACGGCAAGGTATGGAATATCATATTCCGGAGGGCAAGGGAGATAGGATTACAACCAGGAATCACCTACCCAGCAAAACTGAGTATAATCCTTCAGGGGAAAAAATGGTTATTCAATGACATAGGGGCCTTTCAAGCATTCCTGAGGAAAAGACCAGAGCTGAATATAAAATTTGACTTTCAAATATAAGATTCAAGTGAAACATGGAAGAGGTAAACAGGAAAGAGAAATCATAAGAGACTTATTAAGGTTGAACTGTTTATATCCCTGCAGGGAAAGATGATATTTGTAACTCATGAGTCCTTTGTCAGTATTAGGGCAGTGGGAGGGGAAAAAAATTATATGTATATATAGATAGATAGAGGGCACAGGGTGAGTTGAAGATGAAGGGGTGATACTTGGAAAATAAAATTAAGGGGTAAGAGAGGATTATACTGGGAGAAGGAGAAAGGGAGAAGTAGAATGGGGTAAATTATTTCACATGAAACACACAAGAAAAGGCTTTTACAGTGGAGGGGAAATGGGGGAAGGTGAGAGGGAATGAGTGAATCTTATTCTCATAGGATTTGGCTTAAGGAGGAATAACATACACAATGGGGTATGGAAATCTATCTTACCCTACAGGAAAATAAGGGGGGAAGGGGACAAGAGAGCAGGGGGTTGATTGCGGGGAGGGCAGCCTGGGGGAGGGGATAATCAAAAGCAAACACTTCTGAGGATGGACAGCGTCAAAAGAGAAAATAGAATAAATGGGGGGGTAGGATAGGATGAAGGTAAATATACTTAGTTGTTCACAACTTGCCTACTATGGAAGTTTTTTGCATGACTACACATCTATATCGAGATGCCTGCCTTTTCAAGGAGGGTGGGTGGGGAGGGAAGAAGGGAGAAAATTTGTAACCCAAACTTTCCAGTGAGTAGTTGAAGCAGGAAATAGCTCTGAGCAGTGTGAGCTCTGTGAGTGAGGAGCAGAAGAAAGCCAGCTCTTGGACGAGCAGCATGAGTCCACCTCAGGCAGGTAAAGAACCTTAGGGCCCTGTAGTGCTAGAGGTCTGGGTTGCCTGGACCATTTGTGTTCCCTATGTATGTGCCTATCTGCTATGTGTATGCCCACTTTTTCCATCATGGTATATAGTTCTGGAAGGGTCCACTTTGGTTCTATGTTTTACTACTTTTGTTCAAATTATGACATCTCAGTGAACGTTTTTGTGTATTAGGAAAGAGATTACAAGTTTATTAATAAGAAATAGCCCATCAAAACATACCCCTAGCTTCCAACAGAGTTCAGGAAGATAAAATTAAATATAAAAGTGACAAGTCAGGGATTGGCTGGGGTTGGATGACCCACAAGTTAGTGAAGTATACACAGATTGTCAGAAACCTCCTTTCCCAGTAGCAATTATTCTTATTTTTCTGTATTTAAATACATATTTTAAATTACAATATATAATTTATTAAAGAAAAAAAGTACTTCTAAACATAAAGACGTGTAATTATTTAAAATATTTTAACCATGACTAATGTCATCTCAAACCCTTAGTAGAGCAAAAACTGACTCTTCATTTGCCTGGAAACTCAGTCTTATGACATTCAGTTTACTGTAGATACTCATTAGAGGACAAGAACAGTAACATTCCGTGTGCTGTATCTGGCTCTTAAAGCTACAATAATGGTATTCATATTATAGTCTCATGTAAGATATGAAACAGGTCACACCAGGAAACGTTAACTCTTAATTTCCTTAATTTTCTTCTCAAGGGCAGAGGCTACAGTGGATCAGTTTGAGAGATTCAAAACACCAAGAGTTTAGGACACACAGGGGAAAAAAAAAACTTGTTCCTCACTTCTAAGAACCTAAGCTAACTTCATTTTCTTCCTCTTTGTATGGACAAAGAAGAAAGTGTACGGTGTCCTACAGTTATACAAGAGATGCACAGACGGTGTGGAAACTACGAAATTTAGCACAGGCTAAATTTCCTAGAAGCTCAAGCAGTATTGGTTTGATAGTGTTAACGTTCTGACTGAGAGGTTAGGTTTGAGTAATGCAGAAATTCTACCTTGCTGCAGGTTCAAGAACACCTAGTTATGACACTAAATTGCACAACCAAACTATTCCTCTATTTCCATTGAGATTAACTAGGGTTCTTTTATTAACTTCTTGAGTACCTAGTACATAAGGTATTATATAGAAAAGATCAGCTAAAGCTAAGAACATACTCTCCAAGAAAAGATAACAAACTCAATGGATTTGGTTAATCAATTTGTTCTTATTTACGTCAGTCAACATAAATATTCAGTTATTTCACTTAGTTTACTTCATCACCCACTTAATAGAAAGAAGAAAAGCTCCTACTCTAATTCATACATTATACAGTAGAAATTGCTATATTCCCTCAGATGGATAATAGGAAATACCTAGCCCAGCTTCATATTCAAACTACTCTAAACGGTCATGACACCCCGACATACAAAAAGATGACGGTGCATTAGAGGCATAAGTGTAAAGTGAGAGGGTAGCAGAATCCATTCAGATAGAACTGGTGACATGAGTAGTGGTGACTAGTTGGGAATTGGACCCTAACTGTTCTAACTGAAGCTTCGGTCAGTTCTGCCATGGCTCCAGGAAACTGGAGGCTGAGAGTATGATTTTGTGTATCAGGTCACCATTAACAATGTGGATTTTCCTGGTGCCCCTTTGTTTTGGTTAAGACTTGGTCTCTACACAAGCCTGAGAGATTTTGTTACATTTGGAGGTCACAACTTAAGTTGTATGGCCCACTTTTAAAAGGAATTTGAACAATTAGTTTTTTGATAATGTGATTAGTGGCCAAAATTTTGTCAGTATATGAATATATTGATGTTATACTATAGGATGACTGATGATAAATAGATATGGCCATCCTGAGCAGTACTCTTTTGGTCAAGGTTACCAAACATGCACATCACAATCATCTAGTTATCATATCCAGACACTTACACACTTGTATTTGGAGTATGCACACTTATTGCAAATTCAAGATAGAATCACTCTTGCCAAGAGCATTCTTATGATAATTTTCACTCCCCAAGAGCCTTATTCTTGAGAAATTCTTTTGGCAATGAAAATAACAGGACTAGTAAAGTCGGTTAAATAAATTTATTTTCATTTGGATGATGCTGCTGCTTTTAATGAGAGGAAATACTGCTTTGATACTTTGATGGATATATAATCTCATCAGTATGGACATTGGATCCAATGGTAAAGATAACACAACCACACCTCATCTTGTGCATCTCTTGTCCTTGTCTTAGAGAACATCCACAAGGGGTTCACTCAACAAGGCATAAGGGAGGGGGCCTCCTTCTAGATCTCTTGACATTACATGGATACCAAAGCCTGCTGACTGGTTATCCCTTGGCCTTGCTACATGACAGGCCCATCTCATTTTTCAGTCATCTGATCCTCTGCTGATATCCTCTACATTTCTTACCCCATGAAAATTTTTGGTAGTATGTTTTTGTCTAGTCATATCTACCAGTATTTCATTGCCCTCTGGATGATTTGCAACTTTAATTCCTGCCAATATCAGGAAATGAATGAAGGAAATGACATAAAGACAGATTATAACAATTTTGTATATAAGTTTAACTAATATAATTAAATTTATCTAACCAGGACACCAAAAGAACCTAAAAACCACCTTAGTCAGGAAACACATGACTAACTTGCAAGCAGGGAAAATTACAGCTATCAAAGGCAAAACTCATTTATATTATAAATTTTTTGAAAGGCTCATAGAAAAGGATGGTGGAAGATTATGAGCAGTATTACCCCACAAAACAATAATAAATGAACGAGGGAAAAGATTAAAGAAAGCTTGACAAAAGGCCTAATTTAACAAAATTATCCCCAATGCATTTACGAATAAAACTAAAGAGAAAACAGTGGAGCCACCACATTTGAACTTTACCGATGAAGTCCCAGATATGCTTCTAGAGGTTGTAGCAATAACACTGAAGAAAACCAAGATGGTTTAAAAAGATTGACTAAATCAAGCATATACAAGGAAAGTCTATGTTGAAGGTGAAACAGTTTAAATGATGTTGGGAAATATATTCCCAAGGTATCTAAAGATGTGGAAAATATCAAAGATGTGGGAAAAAATCTTTAACTGTCTACAAAAAAGACAACAAAAAGAACATCAATAACTCTTGACCTTCTTGTCTACCTTGCCTTCTTTATAAAATTGCTGTAAGAATGATCTACATACACGTTGAGGCCACCCTTGACGAGGCAGGATTTCAGAAGCAATATTTTATACTGGATCACAACTTTACCATTACACAACTAACTGAAAGATGCAGAGAATGTAAGAGCCCAAAGGTGTCTGCCATTGTCGCAGAGTTCCAGTGAAGAGTCCAAAGTAGATGAATTTGAATTCCCTATACATAACGAAGTCCTTTAGATCCTTCTGTTTGTAGTTAAGATTATGCTGATTGTGTCCCTTGGAACACTGCTGAGCCCCTAATGGGATCCATGGTCCCTCAAAAGAGTTTGACTTATCAATACAAGAAAAAGCAAATAGATTAAAATGTCTATTGTCCATATAGTGATACTCTGATAGATAAACAATCTACAGAGCTCATTCATCTTTGTATATATCTCACACAGATGATAAGGTGGGCCCAAAATTCAAAAGGCGAAAGCAGACCAAATTGCCTCTGGAAAACTGCAAAGTTCTTCAAATGACTCAGCCTTTCCCCATAAGCAAAGGCATATCTTTTTCAATATCAGTAATCCTGCAGTGATGTTGTACAATGTAAACCTTGCCCAGGGTCACACAGCTAGTAAGTATCCAAGGCCAGATTTGATTTCAGGAAGATGAGTCTTCACGATTTCAAGCCCAGCACTCTAACTACTGTGCCACCTAGCTGCCCCTGGGGTATCTGGGTGTTCAGGGAAGACTAGCACCTTTGGTGTGAGGGCTTGCTGAGCCCTTTTCAGGGCTGCTCATTCACCTCTGGTGCCCACCTGGCACTCAACTCTCACCTGTGTCTCCAAGAAACTGTAGCATGCATAGTGGCCACACCCTGGTAAACTGTCTCAGCAGATGGGTTAAATGAGGTTGAGGATAACCGACCAGCCTCAAACCCCTGGGCGAATTAGGGAGGTGTACTGGGCGAATTAGGGAGGTGTGTACCCCAAGCATGTGAAGACTTTCCCTGGCAGAATGGGCAAATGAGAACAGTTTGTTCCAACAGCATTGAAGGTGAATGAAGCAGGGTCTGGGGAGTACTTAGAGCTTGGTTATTAGACATCGAAGACACCAAGGTCTTTCACTGCATGGAAATATGGTACTGATAGACTTGCTTGATGCAAGGTTGCCACAAACCTTCAATTTGTAAAAAAATAAATAAATAAATAAACAAAACAAAACAAAACAAAAAACCCTGCAATATCTGCAAAGTGCAATAAAGTGAAGTACAATAAAACAAAGTATGCCTATATAGTTATTTGTGTACCTGCTGTATCTTCCCCCCTCTTTTTCTACCCCCAGTAGAGTGTAAGCCCCTTAAAGGTGGTGACTGTTGAGTTTTTGTCTTTGTATCTAGTGCTCAGCATAATAACAACAACAACCACTACCACCTTGTATAAAACAGATGCTTAATGACCATTTATTGAATTGAATTGCTCAGAGAAGTCCCTCAGTAAATATGATGGTGATATGAATGAATGAATGAGGTCTTTATCCTTCTTTTTATAAAATGAAATAACACTGGTTTCCTCAGAAGTTCTTCAAAGTTAATATTTTGAAACTTTTTCAGCAATATGACTTTCTTCTATACCTTTACTTTTCCTGTGCATCAGGCATTTCCAAAAAAAAAGCAGGAATTGCTACCATGATTTCTGAAAAGGCAAACAAAAACAATCCCACTGTCAAGAAAGATAAACAGGGAAACAAAAATCAACTGACTGAAAAATGTTTATGAAGTTTCTACTATGTGCTAGGCACCATGTTAGATGTTGGGGACACAAATAAAGAATGAGAAAAATCCCTATTCTGAAGGAGTTTGCCTCCTAATGGGGGAGATAAGTTCCTATGTGTGCACATACAAAATAAATACAGACATAATAAATAAAAATAAATACACGGTAATTTGAGAGGGAGAACACTAGCAGTTAGGGGGATCAGTAAAGACTTTATATAGAGGGTTATATATGATGAAACAACATCATTATTAAGTGATATTATTTAAATGATATATTCACCAAATGACATGTCGCATCTAAATTCATAAAGGAAATGCTAGCCAAACTGCAAAAAGTCATAATTATAGAAAATTGTAATCTTCTTCTCTCAGAGCTGGATATATCTAACATAAAGATTTTTTAAAAGGAAAAAATAGAGTTGAATCGATGACTGGAAAGATTACTTTTATGGCATCTTCCTATTCAGGACTTTACAGAAAATACATGTTTCTCAGTATCAATAGTGCTTTTATAAAAGTAAATTATGTTATAGTGCACTGAAAAATCATAAATAAGGTATCCTAGACAATGAAATTATAGCAATTCTAAACATATATGCACCAAATGGTATAGCATCTAAATTTTTGAAGGAGATGAATGAATTACAGGAGGAAACAGATAAAACTATGCTAGTGGGAGACCTCAACTTTCCCCTCTCACAACTAGATAAATCTAACCAAAAAATAAACAAGAAAGAAGTTAAGCAGTTGAATAAAATACTAGAAAAGTTAGATATGATAGATCTCTGGAGAAAATTAAATGGGTATAGAAAGGAATATACCTTTTTCTCAGCAGTACATGGCACCTACACAAAAACTGACCATATTTTATGACATAAAAACCTCACAACCAAATTCAGGAAAGGAGAAATAGTGAATGCATCCTTTTCAGATCACAATGCAATAAAAATTACATTCAATGATGGACAATGAAAAGAGAAATTAAAATTAATTGGAAATTAAATAACCTAATCCTAAAAAACAAATGGGTCAAAGAACAAATCATAGAAATAATCGATAATTTCATTAAAGAAAATGACAACAATGAGACAACACACCAAAATTTATGGGATGCAGCCAAAGCAGTACTTAGGGGAAAATTTATATCTCTAATTGCTTACATCAATAAAATAGAAAAAAAAAGATTAATGAATTGGGCATGCAACTTAAAAAACCTAGAAAAAGAAGAAATTAATAATCCCCAATTAAACACCAAATTGGAAATCTGAAAACCAAAGGAGAGATTAATAAAATTGAAAGTAAGAAAACCACTGAACTAATAACTAAAACTAGAAGCTGGTTTTATGAAAAAAAAAAAACAATAAATAGATAAACCATCAGTTAATTTGATTTAAAAAAGGAAAGAAGAAAATCAAATATCCAATACCAAAAGTGAAAAGTGTGAAATCACCAATGAAGAAGAAATTAAAGCAATCATTAGGAAATATTTTGCCCAACTATATGCCAATAAATCTGACAATCTGAGAGAAACTGATGAATATTTACTAAAATATAAACTACCTAGATTAACAGGTCAGAAAATAGAATGCCTAAATAACCCCATCTTAGAAAAATAAATTGAACAAGCCATTAGTGAACTTCCTAAGAAAAAATCCCCAGGGACAGATGGGTTCACAAGTGAATTCTATCAAACATTCAAAGGACAATTAATTCCAATATTATATAAACTATTTAGAAAAATAGGTAGAGTTCTACCAAACTCCTTTTATGACACAAATATGGTACTGATACCTAAACCAGAAAGAGCTGAAACAAAGAAAGAAAATTATAGATCAATTTCCCTAATGAATACCAATGCAAAAATTTTGAACAAAATACTAGCAAGGCAATTACAGCAATATCACAAGGATTATACACTATGATCAGGTAGAATTTATAACAGGAATGGAGGGTTGGTTCAATATTAGGAAAGCTATCGACATAATTGACTATATCAATAACAAAACTAACAGAAATCATATGATTATCTCAATAGATGCAGAAAAAGCCTTTGACAAAATATAGCACCTATTGCTATTAAAAATGCTACAGGGCATAAGAATAAATGGAACTCACTTTAAAATAATAAGTAATATTTATCTAAAACCATCAGCAAGCATTATTTGTAATGGGGATAAGCTAGAAGCCTTCCCAATACGATTGAGGTGAAGCAAAGATGTCCATTATCACCTCTATTATTTAATATTGTACTAGAAATGTTAGCTATGGCAATAAAAGAAGAAAAAGAAATTAAAAGAATTAAAATAGGCAATAAAGTAACAAAACTATCACTCTTTGCAGATAATATGATGTTTTACTTAGAGAATCCTAGAAAATCAACTAAAAAACTTCTTTAAATTATTAAGAACTCTAGCAAAGTTGCACGATACAAAATAAACCCCACATAAATCATCAGCATTTCTGTATATCACCAACAAAGTCCAGCAGCAAGAGATAGAAAGAGAAATTCCATTTAGAACAACTGTAGACAATACAAAATACTTGGGAATCTACCTGCCAAGACAAACCCAGGAATTATAAGAAGACAATTATAAAATACTTTTCTGACAAATAAAGTCAGATCTAAACAATTTAAAAATATTAATAGCTCATGGCTAGGCTGAGCCAATATAATAAAAATGAAAATTCTACCCAAATTAATCTATTTATTCAGTGCCATACAAATCAAACTACCAAAAATTATTTTATAGAGCTAGGAAAAATAATAACAAAATTCATCTGGAAGAACAAAAGCTCAAGAATACCAGGGGAATTGTTGAAAAAAAATGCAAAAGAAGGTGGTCTAGCCATACCAGATTGAAAACTGTATTATAAGATGATGATTATCAAAACTATCTGGTACTGGCTAAGAAATAGAGTGGTGGATCCATGGAATAGATTAGGTGCAAATGACGTTATAGTAAATGACCGTAGTAATTTAGTATATGTTAAACCCAAAGACCCAAGTTTTTGGAACAAAAACTCATCATTTGACAAAAACTACTAGGAAAATTGGAAAACAGTATAGCAGAAACTAGGACAGATAAACATTTCACACCGTATACCAAGAGAAAGTCAAAATGGGTATATGATTTACGCATAAAGGATGGTATCAGAAGCAAATTAAGAGAACATGGAATATTTTATCTGTCAGATTTATGGATAAGGGAAGAATTTAGGACCAAAGAAGATACAGAGAGCATTACAAAATGTGAAATAGATAATTTGATTATATTAAAGTAAAAAATATTTGTACAAACCAATGCAACCAAAATTATAAAAGCAGAAAATGGGAATTTTTTTGCAAAAAATATCTCTGTAAAGGCCTCATTTCTCAAATAGATAGAGAACTGAGTCAAATTTATAAAAATACAAGTCATTCCCCAATTGAGAAATGGTCAAAGGATGTAAACAGGCAGTTTTCAGATGAAGGAATTAAAGCTATCTATAGCCATATGAAAAAAAATGCTCTAAAGCACTATTAATCAGAGAAATGCAAATGAAAACAACTCTGAGGTAGTACCTCACACTTATCAGAGTGGCTAATATGACAAGAAAGGAAAATGTTGGATATTGGAGGGGATATGGGAAAACTGGGATGCTAATGCATTGTTGGTAGAGTGGATAACTGATCCTACCATTTTACAGAGCAATTTGAAACTATGCCCAAAGAGCTATAAAACTCTGCATACCCTTTGATTCAGCAATACCACTGCTAGGTCTATATCCCAAAGACATCCAAAAAAAGGGAAAAGGACCTATTTGTACAAAAATATTTATAGCAGCTCTTTTTGTGGTGGCTAAGAATTGGAAATCAAAGGGATGCCCATTAATTGGGGAATAGCTAAACAAGTTGTGGTATATGATTTAAATGGAATATTATTGTGTTATAAAAAATGACAAGTAGGATGATTAAAAAAAACAAACAAACCTGGAAAGACTTACATGAACTGATGCATAGTGAAGTAAACAGAACCAGGAGAAAGTTATACACAGTAAAAGCAATATTGTTCTATGAAGAACTATGAATGAATTAGCTGTTCTCAGCAATAGAAAGATCCAAGAGAATCCCAAAGGACTAATAATGAAGCATACTATCCATCTCCTGAGAAATAATTGATATTGATTAAATACAAATTGAAGCATGCTATTTTTCACTTTCTTTCATTTTTTTCTTTTGAGTCTCCTCATGCAAAGTGACTAATATGAAAATGTTTTACATAATTGCACATGTAAAACCTATATCTGATGGCTTACCATCTCAGGGAGTGGTATGGCAAGGAGGGATAGAATTTGGAACTCAAAACTTTAAATTAAAATGTTTAAAAAAATTTTTAAACTATAAATAAATGTTAAAAGGCAAAATTATTACACAAATCCATAAGAAAATAAAAATATTAACAAATACAGGTAACACAATCAAAAGTTACAACCTTAATAGAAACTAAGTAACAATAATCTGAGTAATGAGTAGGCCAAAGGGGGAAAAAATCATAGAAACAATAACTATGTAAAATGGAATGATAGTAATGAGACAATTTGACAGTTTTTGAGATATAGTTAAATCAGTCTTCAGAGGAAAAATTATATCTCTGAAAACATATTTTAAAAAGTAGATAAAGAATTAATGAACTGAGCATGCAATTTAATAACTAGAAAATTACCAAATCAACAAACCTCAAACAAGCATGAAAAAGAAATCTTGAAAAAACAGGGGAAGATTAATAACAGAAAAAGAAAACAAACATATTATGAAATAATCAACAAACCTAAGCCTTTTGTTGTGGTTGTTCTGGACATAAAAATCATACCTCTAGATCAGCAATATTTTGGGGAAAAGAGATTTAATTCTAGGCCAGTACCCCTCTCAGAAAACAGTATACAGAGCAACCAATCTTTTGGCTCTTCTGCTGCTGCCTTTAAGGCAAGAATTGCAGTTTTTGTTTGAGATAGCCCACCTTATCTGAATCTCCTGAACCACCTGGGAATTAATCCAGTACCCTTACCCCATTTACTGAACTACCTTCAGAACACATACATATACATATACATAAATGTATCCCAGGTTACAGCCGTTGCACTGTGTTCTCATTCCTAATGCCTTCCACCTGGCAATGGCACTGGCTCAGCTTTTCAGAAAAAGTGACACATAGAGGGCATCTACTGGCAGACCATTCAAGCCCTCCATGAAACAGGATCAATCTTGCTGAAACATGGAGGTAAGTATAGCTGAAAATGAAAAACAAGGCCAATGCTGGACAAAATATTGGTTTGGAACAGCCTAATTCTCAGAAGGACAAGCAAAGAATTTTAGAGGAACTTTGCAGTTGGAGGGATTGCTTATTGATTCCTGCACTGTTCCTAGGCTTAATGAAGTTGAAAGAACAGGAAGAAGACCAGATTTTAAAAAAAGAAAACTGCTGAAAAAATTTTTTGTCATGGGCAAGACAGTATCAACACCGGGCTGAAAACTGGGAAAAGGTGATTTTTACTGATGAACTTCATTTTTCATTCAAGGCTGTATCAAAACTCTTATCTGAAGAAGTCTGAGTAAGCCTATAAGTACTCTGCATCATCAGACTGATCAGACTGTAAAACATCCATACAAAAAAATGTTTTGAGTATTTTTTACTTCCAAAGGGACTGGAAGTCTTGTCCCCCCTGAGGGAATGATAAATTCTTTTATATATATGTATATGTTTATGTATATGTGTATGTATGTATGTATATTTATTGAGAAGTAGAACTGTTTCAGAATTACAGAAATTCCCAAATGGAAATGGAATCCTACAATATGATCTTGCATCATGTTACCCATCACAACAAAAGACTAAGAAATGTACCCAAGAATTGGAGATAATCATCTTTCAGTGGTCTGAGAACTCATCTGATTTACATTCCATTGAAAATTTATGGGCTATAATAAACACTAGACTTGGAAAAAATCAAATGTTTGGCAATGGTCACTTAAAATTCAATTTTATAAGTGTGAGTTCTAGATCAAGAATTAAAGAATACCTGTCAAAATCTTGTGAACTCAATGCCAAATCACGTCAAGTGCAACAAAAGGACATACTGCATAATAATTTTTTTTAAGATGTAAAAAATTGTAAGGCCTGTTTTATGTCAATTAATTTAAGTATTTTACTTTGTCCTGGGTAATTGCACAACACTATATTTCTTCTAACTCTCCCTGGAAGGGAGTCTTTAAGATGTATGTTCATAAAGATCATCATGAGGGTTTTTTTGTTTGTTTGTTTGTTTGTTTGTTTGAAGAAGTAACTTCGAAAAGAGCAATTTTAGTTGAGAGTAGGCAGTGATAATGAATAGTTGAAACCCTGGGAGACTGAAATGATGGTGGTGCCATTCACAAAAACAGGCTTTTGGAATATGGGTGGATTTTTGGGGAAAGGTAACATAAACACAACCTACCTACCCATGACTGTTCTGAGCTACTCTCTTTTGTTTACTGAAAAATGAAAAGAGGAGTGTCTTACTCATCAGACATTAGCATAGAACACAGATTCATCCCCTGCAATGATGGGATTGGGACAGAGTGGAGTTTTGCTTGGAAGCTGTGTAGGGTGCCTCCGTCAGCTTAGGTAATAACCTCTCTGAAGAGCCCAAGTTTGAGGTAGATAAACTGGAGGCCAAAGGTGAGAGTTACAGGTGAGAAAGGGGTAGAGAAATGTGGAAAGGGGTGGACCAATTGCGTTGGAGAAAAGTCTATAGTTGGCAATGGGGGCGTCCTTGGAGTAGTTCTACACCTCGCCACTTTGGAGATCACAGCAATGGTATAGAACATCATTCATTATGCAACTTTAGGTTGCTTTCCAGGGACTACTGGACTCTAAATTGAAACAAAACGATTGATCTTTTAGGAAAAGGTTGCATTTCTTATATAATTGGACTCTGCTGAGATGCATAAGTGAACATTTAAGACTTCCTAACGGCAGGGGTTTTTGGGGAAAAAGGAGGAGGGAGATCTCAGTTTCTTGAGGGAGGGTCCAAGTATGTGCACAAGCAACATTTGAAAAGAAACTAGTATGTATTTCTCTTTAGAGAGTACTGTAACTTTCTTTATTACAGTAGAAAAATTTACTAGATACTTTGTGGTGCTTGTGACTGATGAAATGCTTGGGCACTTTTTCTTTGAAGGCTGAATGGAGGGGGGTTGAGGAGGTGGTTCTGTGGAGGTCTATTTGAAGCACATTCTGCACGTGTTCATTGAAGCAGAATTTCCAGGTTAAGAGCTCAGGAACAACATCCTCAACTCCAGATAATAACTGCACCTTGCCTGCAATCCCTTAGGCTGCATTTTTTTCCTGGTTCGTGGTGACTGTATTGGGCTAGCTTGTCAGGGCTGGAAGGAGAACAAGAAAATGGGGGGGAGGGGAAAGAAATTTCCCACACTTCCCTGTTTTTATCCGAGGGCAACGCAGAGCATGGCCACAGTTTTTGTCAGCACACCAAGGGTCATGGGGAAAATACAGCTTGTTCCAAAAGCTATTAAAGCTCAAAACTGCACTAAGACTAACACCACAAAACTATGGAAATGATCATCAAACCTAAGCTGTTTCGCCTCTTTAAATTACTAACATTGTTTGGCAGAAAGGAGTCCAATGGGTGACAATATAATATATGTTGCATACCTTTGTCTACAGCTATCAGCTGGCCTTCTAGCGTCGTCCTCCATATGGTTGGAAATAATCCCAACATCTTCCCCACCCCCTTTACTTCACTAAAGAATGACGGGATGGTGCTGAAAGCATCAAAGAGGAGCCTGAGTGACAACCTCCCCCACCTCTCTTCTTTCCCATTCACTAAGAATGAAGCGGGAAGACCCGTTGCTTCCTGTGGTCCTACTCCCCAGTGAGAGGAGAAGGGAACGAAGCTTTTCTACAGACCAAAGCTGTCCCACCTTCACGCAGGTAGCTGTAAGGCACATATGCAAGCCACAGTCACCACTCACTGCCACCTCTCGCAGGCGACGCAGGGAAGCCTTCCTCCCTCCCAACCCGCACACGCACCTACAGATCCTCCCCCCCCCCCCCCCCCCGCCGTCGTTGCAGGAGCGCCCCCCAGGCAACTGCACCCTTCCCCCTTCTCCACCGCGCCCCACCTTTCTCCCCATCCCTTTCCATTCCCTCTCCGCCTCATTCTCCCTCGATCCCGTTCGCCGTGACGTTTCACCGGCGCGCGCATGCGCCATGCCCTCCATCCCACTCCCCTTTACTCTCCCGCCGCCACCGCCTCCGGGCGGGGGGGGAGTGGGGAGGAAAAGGGGGCGGGGCCTGTGGTTCTGGAAGCGGCGGCCGCTGTTGCCGCTGCAGCGGCCCGAGAGAGGGAGAGAGAGGGAGAGAGAGGGAGAGAGAGAGAGGAGAGAGAGAGGAGAGAGAGGGAGGCTGGGGGTGGGGGAAGGAAGGAGTACCAGTAGGCGGTGAAGTGTGTGTGTATGTGCGTCTGTGTGTGTATGTGGGGGAGTCATCCGCGAGGAGCCGCGGAGGAGCTCGGAGGAGGGGACGTGCGGTGGCGGCTCCTCGCCGGGATCGGGAATTGAAGAAGGGAGAGCGGCTCGGCGGCCGCCGCCTCCCCATCCACACCCCACCCCGGGTCGGCCCCCTCCCCTCGCCCACGGCGCGCGCGCTCGCTCGCTCACACACCCCGGGCGCGGCGGCGCGAGGAGGAGGAGGAGGAAGAAGAGAACGAGGGGGGGAGCGGCGTCTTTGCCCCCGCCTCCTACCGTAACCGCCGCCCCCCCCCGCCCGCCGCGAGAGTCCTTCATGGTCCTTCCCCGGCCCCCCCGCTAGTCCGAGGAGCCGCCGCCGCCGCCGCCGGGCGGTGGGGAGAGCGGGGCGGGCGGGCGGGCTGGGAGGCGCCGCCGCCCGCGGACGCTGCAGAGGAAGGTGCGGCTGGGCAGAGGCGGACCCGGAGAGGGGCTGCCGCGGCGGTCGGTCCGGGAGACCGGAAGGAGGCGGCGGCCCCGCGGCCCGGGCTCTGCCGCCGCCGCCGCCACTCGTGCTGCCGGAGGACTCTTTCTGGTGATCCCCCGGCCGGGAGACGAGGAGGAGGAGAAGGAAGGAGGAGGGAGGAGGTGTCTTGCTGCAATTTCACCAAGAATCTTCCTTTGCCGTCGTCGCCGCAGGTTCTGGATTTAATATCGTGCCGGACCGAACATTCCTGGTTCGAGAGGGCGAAGAAGGGAGCCCTAGAGAGGGTGGTGTTTAAAAACAAAAAACAACAGCAACAACAAAAAAGCAAAAAAAAAACCAAAACATTGTTTTTGGTGGTGTGACTTTTTTTTTTTACACCCCCCCCTTCCACCCTCTCTGTTTGATTTCCCCTCTGGACCATGGCCGACGACGACGTGCTGTTTGAGGATGTGTATGAGCTGTGCGAGGTGATCGGCAAGTAAGTCCTCCCCTACCTGGGGGGGGGGGTGAGGGGGAGCGTGCATGTGAAAAAATGCATTGCATTGCCAGGCTCTCCAGGTCCGCCCTGCTTTCTCCACTCGCGTTCGCTCCCCGCCCGCCGCCTCCTTTGGTAATTCCCGTGCTGGAGTATTTATAGACCTGTACCTGAACCCTCGAGGTTGAGCTTTGCATCCCTTCCCTCCTCCCTCCCTTTTTTTTGTAGGGTCTTGGGGGAGGATGCAGGGGATGGAATGATCCGATTATTTCATCTCTCCCGCCACCCCCCATCCCCTGTGTGATTTAGGGCCGAAGTGAAATGTGCTGTTTACAATATATCTGACGGTTGCACATGGCCTTGGCAGAACTGACTTGATAGTTGCTATCTGTGAGCAGTTTTGGTTATTGGTACCACCTTAACCTACCACAGGCCACGAGAAGAGGCTTGCATATTTGTTGATTGTTGAATGGGTCGGGGGAGAGCTTGGGGGGAGGCGAACTTTACTGTTTCTTGGTTTATGAGGTGTGTATTGACTGAACTTGATATATGCCTTTGTGTTCACCCCATGACCATAGTGGAGGTGGTCGTTTAAGTCTGGTTTCCTTCAGTTTCTGCAGATCCCATAGCCTGCCTAGATTAAGGTTAAAAGGAGACTGGATTCGGATTTTTAATGGCTTGTTATGCAACAGTTATTCAAACAAATGTTCATTGCTTTATATCAAACTGGAATTGGGATAGTTTTTTTTTTTTTAGCGTAGGAAAGATAGATGTCTGCTTTGAGTCACTAGGTTGGTGTAGTGTATGACAGTGACAGCCAAAGTTCTCAACCTTTCTATCTTGGTTGTGTAATTACACTAGGAAAAAGCAAGGGAATCAAATTAATTAATAACAGTACTGATTGAGTAGTAAATCTGCACTAACTCCTTTTTTTTCCCCATCCTTTAAATTCTTTTTTAATAGTTTCCCTCATATACTAGTTTAAATGCACAATTCTGTTTAATGAATTTGTGAATGAAATGCTGTAAATTTGAGATTGATTTTATTTTAGTTCTGCATATAATCTGCACAAACATTTAGATGTTTGGATTGCAAGATGTGAAGCTGTTCTCTCTCAAATGAATTTGACAAGGGCCATTATTAACTCATTGCTTTTGGGGGAGAATGCTTTATTTTCTTCTAAGATCTAGAACTGGGAATGAAGTATGAGATGTGTTGTTAGAGAAACTTTAACTGGAAGGCAGTTTACAGGGAAAAAGCACCGACTCTAACTTCATTGGATCTGGATTGAAATCCTGCCTGTGATGCTTACTATCTTTATGACCTTGGGCAAGTCACTTAAATTTGTGGGCCTCAGTTTCTTCATCTGTAAATGAGAAGATTGGATTGTAAATGTCCTCTGAAATGGACAGCTCTAGATCTGTGATCCTATGGTGCTTACTCTAAGAGTATCAAAAAGAATATTGGGGGGGGACCTTGTTTTTTCCTAATCTCTAAATTCCTTAACCCTAGCAGATACTTGTGGCACTTAGCTCCTCACTCTACCGCTGCAGTTCCCTATGTCCTTTACAAAGTTGAGTACTTGAAGTTGTTTTGGTTTCAGTTGCAGGTTTGCAGTTGTGTATTTTATTTGTTTCACTAATTCTTGAGTATTAGAAATGGATGTGCTGAAGATGTTGAGCATAGCTGTAGGAGGGAGGTTCAGGTATTGTATTATACTATAGCCCCACGTGGTGAAATTATGAGTACAGCTTACACATTTTACTCAGGGCTGATTGATTAATATGCCTACATGTTCTTGTTTAACCAACTAGTAGTATAGCCTAATATTCTCCTACAGTGCTGGCGCTGTAATTATTGGAAGGTTTAGAGATTTCAGAAAATAGGATGTCTTGTTAGAAGCATAGAATGAAAGTATTTTAGGTATATGCAGAAAAATCAAGGAAATAAAGAAATAGTGAATTTCTATGCCATGTTTTTTATATAAAAGAATAGTATTACCACTGGAAAGAGTGATCATAAACTAGTTTTGCTGACTTAGTTTTTTCCCCTCCTTCTTTTATCTAGAATATGTTACAGTGGAAAGAGGGATAAATCTGGCTTCAAATTCTGACTTTGCTTGCTACAAGTGTGACCTTAGACAAGTCACTTCCCACTTTGAGACTCAGTTTGCTCATCTGTAGGATGAGAATTGGACTAGATCTTTTTCAGCTCTGACAATCAGTGACCACTGATGATGCTCATTAGATTAGGGTCTATTTAAAATAGATGATGGAGTCATTTTTAGCAGTCAGTATTTTGATTACTTGAGATTATTTTTGCTTCCCTCCATCTCCCCCTAAGCCCAAAGAAAGCTTGAGGACAGTTTAACAAACTAGTCAGTTAATTTTAGAGCTGCCTAAGAGGAAAAGCTAGTTTTGAAGTGATACATCTATTGCATCTTTCTTAATTCCTCTGAAGAGTCAAATACTCATTGAAGTCCATTAAAGACAAAAATCTCATCTGGACTTTGTATTGGAACAATGTCATTTATTTTCTTTGATTCCTTTAGTGAATTCTCCAGTGTTTTCAAGACAGCATTATGAGGAAAGAATGTAATGATGGTCATTCTTGACCTTTGTAAAGTTTGAGACGGTTATAAGTAAATCCTTGCAGCATCTACTGAAACTGGCTTAGGAATTGCCTTCTTTAGACATTTGACAGCACATAATTTTTTTCCTGGGATGTGTTGAACTGTGGATAAAAAGCCTTGAAGAAATTCACAGAGAGGGGGCTGAAAACACACCAATATTGTTATCTAGGATCCAAAATAGACTATTGTAACTTTTGTTACTTATCAGACTAGTCTCATAAGGTATTCTGAGAGTACTGCCATAACTGGCTTTAAATTACTCCTGAGAAGTAATGAAAGAAATAGTCTCTTCGTCAAGTCAACAGGGAAACAATTTTATATTTGTTCAGTTGTTTAACAGATATTTGTTGAATCTTATTTTGTGCAAGACCTCACTGTTAGGTGCAGTAAGAAAGTTACTTATTTTGATACACTTCGAGCTTTTTTTAGGAGGGTTTGAGTATTTCCTGTTGAGAATATCCTCTTACGGTTTCTAGGAATGTTAGCTTACAAGTTCTTTTTCAATAACTTTTGAATGGAGATAGGCTGGAAAAAATTTCCTAGGACAAATTTATTATTACCTTTATGGTTATTTTGAGGAATTAACCTGTGAGGGAAATACATGCTTACATCAGGACATTTTGAAAATGCCTCTTTCTTTTTTATGAATTACTTACATTTGAAACATTTCTTCAAACTTTAAGAGCCCAATATTATGTTTTTTCAGTTAATATCTTTGAAGAGACAAGAATTAAATTATCGTCTTTACCATTTGCAGACTTCCTGGTTAAGAAAATACAGTAGTTGCTGGTAAGGTAAGGAGTTAAATTGAAGATTTTAGGAAACTTTTACATTATTTTATTGTACTTTATGCAAACTTAATATAAAATAATAGATGGGTACTATTATATATATACACATATAATATTCCATAAAGAAATTTGAGGTGATTGTTGGAATGAAGATGTAAACTCCCTTATTTATAGTTGTTTTAAGGAAAAGAGAACAACAAAATGCACATAATTTTCACCCTTATTGATGGTATACCTCCCATTGCATTTTGTGAAAATAACAGATTATTAAATATAAAATCTTGTTTCATCTCTCATCAGCTCCCCAGAAACGATGGCATTCAGAAAAAGTTAACAATAAAGTTATAACAACAAAACTATTATTGTTCAGGTAGATGATAATACTTTAAAAGGCTTAATGTGCGTGTGTAATACTTCATATTTGGAGGAGTTGCTGTCTGAAAGCAAAAAATGCTTTTTGATTGTAAGTACTGAATTGAAAAAAACAAGACATGAATTTTATCTTCTATATAGTTTCCAGTCTTTCCTGGATGATGATAATCAGGCACCCTGCTAAGTTCTAGGGATACAAAGAAAGGCAAAAACAGTTCCTGCCTTCAGTGAGCTCATGTTCTAATGGGGGAAAACCATGTAAAATGACCTCACACTTAGGAGGTATTTATGGGATAAATTGGAGGTAATTTCAGAGGGAAGACACTGGGCATACAGGTTGGAGAGAAAGAGTGAGGGAAGAAGAAGGAGGCTGCTTACAAAAGTGGTATTTGAGGAGAGAAGGAAGGAAGCCAGGAGGCATAGTTCAGAAAGGGGAGAGCATTTCAGCCATGGGGTACAGTAGCCAGTGAGAAAGTTTAGAGTGTGGAGTTGGAGTGTCATGTTGTAGGAGCTGCAATTAGGTCAGTCTTCTGGATTGTAGGATACAGGCACGGTAATGAAGTGTACAAAGGGTCCAAGCTGGGAAAGGTTTTACGAACCAAACACAATTTTATATTTGGTCCTGGAAGTAATGGGGAACCACTGGAGTTTACTGAATGGGAAATGACATGTTTAGATGTGTGCTTTAAGATGATCACTTTGGCAGATGAATGGAGGATGAACTGGACTGGGAAGAGACTTGAGGCAAGGAGGCAACTAGCTGTCTCTTGCAACATAGTCCAAGTGTGAGGTGTTGAGGGCCTGCACCAGGGCAATGCCTCTGTCAGAAGAGAGAAGGGGAAATATGTGAGATAGAAATGACAGGACTTGGCAACAGATTGTTTGAGGTAACTGAGAATGGTAAGTTGCCAGCTGGGATGATTGGGAAGACGAAAGTGCCCCCAACAGTTAAAGGACATTTAGGAGTCAAGGAAAGCTTTGGAGCAAAGAAAGTTAATGAGTTCTGTTTTAGACATAATGAGTTTAAGATGTTTATAGGACATCCAATTGATTGCCAGGAAAGAGGAAGCTCAATGGATAGAACACTGTTCTTGGACTAAGAAAGACCAGAGTTCGAATTCTCCTTAAGAAACTAGCTTTTATGACTGTGGGCAAGTCATTTAACCTCTGTAGGTCTCAGTTTCCTTTTATGTAAAATGGAAATAAATAATAACACCTATCTTATAAGGTTGTTGTGAGGATCAAGAGAGATAGCAAGGAAAAGCACTTTGTAAACCTTAAAGGCAATATATTATTGAAAGGCATTATTGTTATTATTATTATTATTATTATTTCAGGTTCTGTCTGGCTTTTCTTTCCTATGCCTTTAATATTCACATTGATTCATTTCATTTAATGCTAATATAGAGACTAATGTTCTTAACAGCACAGACCAGGAATTGCTTCTATAACATTTACTAACGATGATGGTTGTCTATTGGCATGACTTAATTTAATATGAACTCTTTCATTATTTTAATGTAGATTGTTTGCGATGCAGTCTTTTAGAGGGGTGGGGTTAAGTTGCTTTATGCACTTGAAATTCCATACTTGCAATTCTAGTAATATACTGTAGCAGGGAATTTATATAAAATTACTATGTATACGAATATTACATACTACATTTACTAGTTCAATAATTCTCAAATTTTTTTTGTCTTAGGAACACTTTATCCTTTAAAAAATTTTAAGGACACCCCAAAGAGCTTTTCTTTAGGTGGGTTTTATATATCAATATTTACCATATTAGAATTAAAATGTGTTAGTATTATTATGAAAATAGTTTTGACTTTGTGAACCTCTTGAAATGGAGGTTCCCTGGACCACACTTTGTGAACTGTTGTATTAGGTCATTCATACTGAGAAAAATCCAACTTTGATAATTTGTCTTAAATAATTTAGATTTCTCTAATTGCCTAAAAAAAAAAAAATGGGTTTCTAATAACAGCCCACTGGGAACGTTGGGTTATTTTGGCATCTTTCCTGGATGTCACCTTTACGAACTGAATGGTATATGTGGTGGTAAGAAATGAAAATTTTTTAGAAATTATTTGAGGTTCTTCACGAGAAACTTTTGGTCTCAGTCCATTTCACGGTGACCTGGAGTTATGTTAGCAAAGGAAAGATATCACTGGCCCAGGTGAAACTTGCTCATAGGCACAGAATAAGTATAAAGATTAAATGTTCTGTGGAGGTCAAACAACTCTCCACAGAGAAAAGTTGTCTGGTAGAGTCATTAAAGTGAAAGAGAGAGAGAGAAAATCTTTTTCCCATTTTCCTTTTTCAAATCTGCCTTAAGCCTTCGATTCCCTGGAGCTGCATATGTTGGCTGCCTTGTACTCTCCTAGGTCTCTGTCCCTGACATGTTTAATTCCAATAATTGTGACCTTTAACTACTGTTAACTCACAAGTTTCCATTCTCCACCTCCTTAGTAGCTCTCTTTCCCCTCCAATCTCTTATATTTCCAATTGTTTTACTGTTGGGCTATTTGTGACCTTTTATTCATTTAGGTGGATTTTGTTATTTTTTTTATAGCTTTATAAAATAGCTCTTGATAGTATGATTACTATGGAAAAGAATAAGTAAATTTAGTATTAACATTTTAATTATATTGGCATGGTTCAACCATGAAAATTACTATTACTTCAATTATTTATTTTTAATTTGCCCTCTGTTGGGCAACAAATAATTCATGATTTCTTGAAATATATAGTCATGCTTTTTTGTGTTCTGCTTCTTAGGGAGTTAGATATTTCTTAAGTTCTCTCTCCTAAACCTCTTTTCCAGTTCATTTGTTTTTGATAGGAGATACTTTATATTTTTCTTCTAATTTTTTCAGTCTTTTGATTTTTTTTTTCTTTTTTTGCCTTGTAGAGTCATTGTTTTTGATCTTTTTTTTTGATCTGTTCTAATTTCATGGGGTCCATTACTTGGCAGTCTTTTCCTTTATGCTATTAATCTTCCTTCCAGTTCTTTCCTTCAGAGCTTTTATTTTACTTATAATTTTCTTTTTTTTTTTTAATCTCTTGCTTCATCTGTTCCAGGTACTCATGTAGTTCCTGTGGCCAAGCTACCTTTTTCTTTGACATTATGCTTGTAGTTTTTTTCTTCTTTTGGGTTTGTTTCCCGAGTGTCTCTGGATTCATACTATTTCTTAAATTTAAAAAAAAAGTATGTTTTTTCAACTAACAAGCATTTATTTTCCCTCCTCCCAACCTTTTCTCCCCTCATTAAAAAAAAAAAAAAGGAAAAGAAAAACCCAGTACATAGTCAAGCAAAACAAATTCCCACATTGGCCATGTCCAGAAATGGTCATCTTCTTCATCTTGAATCCGTTGTTTTTCTGTCAGGATGTAGGGTTGTATTCTTCATCAGAATTCTTAGGTATTTTGAAGTTATTTGTCTTGAAAGTGTTGTTTTTATATTTATTGTTTTCTTAGTTCTGCTTACTTTACCTTTATCAGTTCATACCAGTTTTCCTAGGTTTCTCTGAAAATTTCTTCATCATTTATTATGATGTAGTAATAGTCCCTCTCATTCATATGTCGTAATTTTGTTGTCGTTCATTTTTCAGTCTTGTCCAACTCTTTGTGATCTCATTTAGGGTTTTCTTGACAAAGATACTGAGTGGTTTGCCATCTGCTTCTCATTTTACAAATGAGGAAACTGAGGCAGGCAGGGTTAAGTGACCTGCCCAGGGTCACACAGCTAGTAAGTGCCTGAGGCTAGATTTGAACTCAGGAAGATGAGTCTTCCTGATTTCAGGCCCAACCCTAGACCTTTCTCCACTGTACCACCTAGCTGCCCATAATTTTAGTAATTCCCTAATTGTTGGGATCCAGTCTTTACTGCTACAAAAAAGAACGTCTCTAAATATTTTTGTGTGTATTTTTTTTTCATCTCTTTGGGGTATGGGTCTACTAGTGATATCACTGGGCTGAATGGTATGCACATTTTAGTAATTTTGGGGGCATGTTTTCAATTTGCTTTCCAAAAAAACTGGACCAATCCATATCTCAACCAGCAGTGCATACATGTGCCTGTTTTCCCACAGATCTTACAACATTTGTCATTTTCCTTTTTTTGTACATTTTGCCAACCTAATGGGGATGAGATGGAACCTCAGAGTTGCTTTAACTTTAAATTCTCTAATTATTAGTGATTTGGAGCATTTTTAAAAATGATTATTGATAGCCTGGATTTCTTCTTTGAAAAATTGCCTCTTTATATCCCTTGACCATTTATCAATTAGGAGATGGATCTTATTTGTATGTAACCTGTGCTATTTCTTGATCATATTCAGCGCCTTTTTATGTTTACTCACCCCTCCAGCCTCAAATTTCTGTTTTGCATTTCATACAAGAGAAGTTTTAGTTACTTAAATGGAGAAAAGACCTCATCAAACGTCATTCATCAAGCATTTTATTAAGTGTCATCTATATGTCAGACATTGTGCTAGGTGCTGGAAATTCATGGCCAATAGTGAAACTTTCCCATTAGAAGTTTATGTTCTAATGGAGGAGACAACATACACATATGTTTATGATTATTTGCAAAACAGATATTAAGTAACCTTGGATAGGGAGAAGGGAAGGAAGGCACTAGCAGCTGGGGCAATCAGGAAAGGGCCTCAGGAAAGGTGGCAGTTGGGCTGAATCTTGAAGGAAACCAGAGGATTGCAAAAGACAGAAATAGGGAGTGTGTATTCTGGCCTGGGAGAAGGGCAGTGCTAAGGAAGGAAAACCGGAGGAGGAGTGTGTTGCAAGAGCAGGATCACAGGTGTCTGAAACTAAATTTGACTCTCATTTCTGGAGTTATCTCTCCGACTTTATTCATTGTACCACTTAGCTGCCTGATGGAGAGAACAAAAGTAAGGGGGCCCAAGACAGAACACTAGGATACCCTGACAATTAGAGAGCAGGACTGAGATGATCATCTGGAGATTGGAATTCAGATTGTGTAAAGTTTAGATAAGAATGAGAGGAGTGGAAGTGGAGGCAATGAATGTAGACAGCATGTTCTTTTAAAAAATTTTTTGTTTAAATCTGCCAAGATTTGCCTTCTCTTCCCCCCACCCCCCATTGAGAACATGAGAAAAACAAAACTCATTATATAGTCAATATAGTCAATCAGAATGAATGTCTACTTTGGCCATGTCCAAAAAAAAATTTGCCTCATTCTGATTCCTTCACCTCTCTATCAGGAGGTGAGTAATACTGTCTTCTGGAATTCTAGTTGGTCATTATACTCATAAGAAGTCAGCTCAGTAGTATTCTGTCGAATTTATGTACCATAAAGTCTTGTTCAGCCATTCCCAATTTATGGGTATTCCCTCAGATTCTCATCTTTTGCCATCTCAAAAAGGACTATAAGTATTTTTATACATTCTTGGAGTTTATTTTGCTTAGTACTAATCCCTCCTTTAATCTGCCATTCCTTTAATTCCCCCTCTGCCCTTCTCTCATTTCCCTCTTGAGTGAAATATATTTCTGTACCCAACTATATGTGTGTGTATTCTTCCTTTTTTTTTTTTGACCAGTTCAGATGAGAATGACGTTCAGGTGTCAGCTGCTTCGCCACCCCCTCCTCCTGGTTTGTGTAGATAGTTACTTGGACACCCTGATTATGTGAGATGATTTTCAGGTAACCTTTCTTTCCCTTAGCCCCTATCATATTTATCTTCCCCTCTCTTTCCATTCTTTTCTTCAGATTACCAAGACAGCAGAATCACTCCCAGGTCTTACCTAACTGGATTTCCTCTAGGATTAGGGTTCACATAGGAGATCTAACTAGGAGATAGGGTTCAGAGGAGACACATGTATCGTCTCCCCATATTTGAATGGAAGCAGTTTTAATTTAGTCTTTTTTCATTGTTCCTTCATGTTTACCTTTTTGTGTTTCTCTTTATTCCTGTGCTTGAAGTTTAAAGTTTGTGGCTCTGCTCTTTTCCTCAGGAGTGCTTAGGAGCCCTCTGTTTCAATAAAGGTCCATTTTTCCCCCTGTAATATTATACTCAGTTTTACTGGGTAAGTTATTTTTGGCTGTAAGTCCATATCTTTTGTCTTTTGGATTATTGTATTCCAAGTTTTCTACTGCTTTATAGTGGTGGCTGCTAAATCATGTCTGATCCTGACTGTGGCTTCATGATACTTGAATTCTTTCTTTCTGTATGCTTGTAATATTTTTTTTTTTGACCTAGAATCTTGGAATTTTGTTCCTTGGAGTTTCCATTTTGGGGTTTCTTTCAGGAGTTGACCAGCATATTCTTTCTGTTTCTACTTTGCCCTCTGGTTCTAAGAGATCTAGGCAGTTTTCTTTTAAGATTTCTTGAAAAAACATGTCTTGGCTTTTTTCTTTCTTTCTTTCTTTTTGTATGTGCATTAAGATAATCCAATGGTTTTAAAATTTTTTTTCTCTTTGACCTGTTTTTTGGGTCAGTTGTTTTTGCTATGAGAATCTTAATATTTTCTTCCATTTTTTCAGCCTTTTGTCTTTGTTTTAATATTTCTTGTTGCCTCATGCAGTCATTGGCTTCTGTTTGACCCATTCTAATTTTCAGGAAGTTTGTTGCTTGGCCAAGGTTTTATGCCTCCTGTGCCATTTTCCCTTTCTAGTTCCTTCTTCCATAGCTCTCATTTCTTCCTTTCCATTTCTTGTCCTTAAGTGCCCTTGTTCCATTTATTAAAAAAAATTAGCTCCTTTTTTTTTTTTAAACACTTCTTTTCTTCTAGGAATTCTAGTAGAGTTTGCACCAAAGCTGTGTTCTTCTCTGAGGCTTTGCTTGTAGATGTTTTGGAGTCATTCTCTTCCTGCATTTGTATCTTGAGCATCTCTGATGCCATGATAGCTCATTATGGTGTGGTTCTTTTTTGTTTGTCCATTTTTTCCCTCGTACTTCTCAACTTAGGACCTGATGTTTTGGCTAGGTTCTACCAAGCTTCTGGAGGGAAAAACTAGACTGGTCCTTTTGCTGCTTTCTTGGGGTATTGTTTGGTGTATTATTCTAGGATCTCAGCAACATACTGGGGACTTGCAAACTTTTATTTTGCCCAAAGTTGTCTGTTCAAGGCAAAGTCTGTGGATCCCTGTGGATCTGTAACCTAGGATTGGGTAATGAGTGACAAAGCAGCTGTTTGGCACTTGTACCCATTGCCCCCGGTATAGGTTGAAGGGAGTGCCCTAGTATGGTTCTGGGATCTTTTGTGCTAGTGCACAACCCCTCTTGGGGTGCTGCTTGTGTGTCATGTCCTCCTGTTCTGACCCTGTCCATATTCCTGTGCTGACCTAGGCTGGACAATGGGCTCACTGTGACTTTTTCTGGATTTCTCCATCAGAATTTGGTATGGTGCATTTTATAGAACTGTTTGAAGGAGTTGTGGATAGGCTCTAACTTGCAGTCCTTTCGACTTCACCATCTTGGTTCTAATAACTTCTTTCTCAAGACCTTTGGTTGAGAAAAGGAAGGGATGTATGAGACTAATTAGCAGAGATCATAGGGTCTAGGGAGGGTTTCTTAAGGAAGAGGAGACTTGGTCATGCTTGTAGATAGCAGAGAAGGAACCAATGGATAGGGAGAGATTGAAGATTAGAGAAAGAGGAGATGATAGTAGGAAAAGTCTCTTGGAGAAGTTAGGAGGGATGATATGAAGAGCACATGTACAGGGGTTAGTTTTGGCATGAAGGGCCACCTACCTCTTCATCAGAGAGTAGAGGAGTAGATAGTTGGGGTCATGTGTAGGATTTACTCAGTGAGGGCAGATCTTGGGGCAAATGATCTTGTTTTTCTCTCTAAAATATTAAGTTAGGTCCTCCTGTGAGAGGGTAAGGGGAAGAGGTGGTTTGGGAGTACTAATAAGAAATGAGGTTGTGGTGAAAGATATAGAAGATCTATTAGGGAGGATTAAAAGGGTTTCTTTGTTTCTGCGTGGGCCCATTTGTGATTAGATAAATTTACTCGGACCCAGTACAGAGTTGTGAGACTCTCAGTTCTAATTGAGGAGCATAATTCAATCATCTGTTATGCTAAGTGCTATAAGTGATAGGACTAGGGAGCAATAATTTGAGAGCAGTGGATAATCACACAGTAAACGTTTATTAAGAGCCTATTTATGTGCCAGGCACATATAGTGCTAAGGGCTGAGGATACAAAAAGGGGCAAAAGACAGTCCCTGCCCTCAAAAAACTCATAATCTAATGGGGGAGACAACAAACATATATATATGTGTGTGTATATAGATATATATATCTATATACACACACACACACACACACACACACACAAGCTATATACAAGATAAATAGGAAATAATTATCAGAAGGAAGGCTCTAGAATTGAGGAGTTGGGAAAAACTTCCTGTAGAAGATAAGATTTTTGTTGAGGCTTAAAGGAAGACAGGGAAGGCAGTAGGCAAAGATTAGGAGGGACAGCAGACCAGGTGTGGGGGACAGCTAGAGAAAATGCCCAGAGCTGAGAGTTGCAGTGTTTTGTTCTTGGAATGGCAAGGAGGCCATTGTCGTTGGATCAAAATTATGTGGTATGGGGTAAGATGTAAGAAGATTGGAAAGGTAGGAGCAAGCTAGTTGTAAAGGCTAGCTTATGAACACTAAACAGAGGAGTTTGTATTTGATTGTGGAGGTAATAAGGAGCCACTGTGAGTAGGGAATGACATGGTTGGACCTGGTTTTTACTAAAATCAGTTTAGTGGCTTAATGGAGGATGGATTGGAGTAGGGAGAGCCTTGGGGCAGGCAGACCCATCAACCAATCATGGATTAGTAAGAATGAAGTACATTTTTAATTTTTGAGGTAAAGTGCCTGTAATGAAGTTGGTAGATGTTTTGGTACCCTGGATTAGTTGATTCAGTTGAATGTGTGAATGACTATATTGAAATGTAAAGTGGCTGCCCAAGGTGATTTCTCAGTATATTGTATCTCTTCTCATCATGATCCCAGACAATAGTACAGTTTATTTATGCTGTAATGCCTACAAGTTCTGCTGAATTAGTACTAAACTATTTGTTTCCAAGCAAATATTTTTTGCTTTTAATTAATGCCAGAGAGTAACTGTCAGTACTGTTCTTAGGTCTAATTTCCTTTCTGAGTTTTACTAAGTTATTTGTTTAGAATAAGGTGGTAGTGTTTCTTTAAATCAGTCTCTGGTTCTTTGAATTAACTCCTGTTATCTTTTAACGTTCACAAGGAAGTATTTTCACTGAAGATTTTCTGATTGTTGTTATTATATATATATATATATATATATATATATATATATATATATATATAGTTACAGAAGCATTCAAATTGCCAGTTTGGTAAGTGAAGATGTAATTTTCTCATATTACGCGCCCTGCATATATTGTAACTTGAAAAGATACATAGTACATACGTAATAGAAATTTTTTGTCCTGTGAATCAGGGAAGAGTGTCCTAAAACATTACTTTTAGTGTTTATAATGACCATACTATTATTTCCATTATTTTTTATATTGAACTTGTGAAATATTCAGAATATTTTATTTTTATGGTTTTTTTTTTGCCACACCTGGGATTAAAAATATAGATACAGATTAGAGGCTAATGTCATGTCTATTCAGATTTCAGAAAACATTGTTTCATGGAGGCAGTCTGTGGATTCTTTTGCCTAGTACTTTATTTTCTATATTCAGAAGCTTGGGGAAGTTTTCTTGTATTATTTCTTACATTATGGTGCTAGGTTTCTTTTGATCTATTATATTCATTTGGAAGGCTTATGATCCTTAACATCATCTTTACATACAGTATCTTGTCTTTGAAACCAATGTGTTTTGCTTGTAAAGAGATCATGTGTTCTTTAAATGTTACTGCTTTTTGCATCTCTTCCAGGGTGTTCTTCACTTCAATATATTTGTATTCCCAATCTGTTGTTCTCCCTTTTAACTTCTTTAGAGAGACTTGTTACTGTGGATTCAAGTTTTTTCTGTTCTCATAATTATTTCTTCTGTAATGTAGTTATTCTAAGATAATAAACTTGCCATTTGTTCCATTCAAACTTCTCTCAAGATTCTTATTTCTTCAAACATTTTGTAATATCCTGCTGGAGTTCTCTACTCTTGTAGAAATCCATGGGGCTGTTTTTTTTTTCTTTCTTTAAGTTTCCTTCCTCTTGCAATATTTAAAGAGGTTTGTAATCTTCTGGATGTTTTGGTAGTCATCTTCCCTTACTTAAACATCTTCTTTGTTGATTTATTTGCTTGAGCTCTAGCTCACAATCTAATGGGGAGATAACAAACATACATATAAGCAAGCTTATATACAGGATAAATAGGGAATAATTAACAGAGGAAAGGCATTAGAATTAAATAGAATTTAAATAATAGAATTCTTAAGTAAAACTCTAAATGCAATTAAGAGAGGTTGGGAAAATCTTCTTAGTTTTATTAAATTTTATTCCTCTTGAGATCTTTGGTGATTTTAGCTTTTTTTCTCCTTATATTCCCCCTTGGTCACTTTCTGATTCTTTCCTCTTTAGTAAATTTACCCTTGGTACTAGATCTCAAAACCTCTTTCCAATTTGTGTAATTTATTTTTCAGGGGCTTCATTCTCTGCCTCCTCATAGCTTGGGGGTAGGGGTAGAGAAGGAAACAAGACTGGCCCCAACAGGGTTCTAGTTCCCTTTTCTTAAGGTTAGATAACAGCCTTGCATGCTGGTCCTTTGCTTCATTTCCCTATTATCTTTAGTTCTCTGGGCTGGATCAGCATTTGCCACTTTTCATGGTGTACCTTATATGCCTTGGAAGAGTTGATGTCCACTGCTTGTTGCAACAGGGTGCTAGTAGAAGGGCACAAGTCTTTGTGGGCAGAGACCATATCAGAAGGGAAATCTATTAGTGGGTGTCAAAGCATAAAACCATGGGTTGGTTTGTGTGCCCTGTCAAAGCCTGGAAGCTCAGTTGGACTGGGAAACTGAGTGAGGGTGCTATGGATTAGCATTCTTTACTGTTAGTTCAGAAGGCCTCTCCTTGTTAGGCTTCTTGCTTTCTTGCTAATGTTCCAACTCTGTTCTATAATTCCTTTTTTTTTTTTTTTTAAGAATTAGTAGGGAGAAGATGTTTAGTCCTTTACTTTCTTGGTCATTTCTACCTGTTCTTTCCTAAACTACCTTACCCAGCTGGCATCAGAAGTTAAATGTAGCAACTGTAGAGGATGTGGACTTGAGATAGAAGTTATTAGCATAATATTTTCATAATATATTGATGTATTCCTGAAAAGATTTGCGGGACTTGAATTTTGGTAAATAGAATAATGTATTAGGAAAACTTGATATTGAAAGAACTCTTGCAGTGTGAATCCCTTTGCAGTGTTACTAATTATTTACCAAAGTCTTTCTAATTTTTTTCCTCAGTAAAATGGTGGTTATAATTTTTGCCTTTCCTCTCACAGGATACTTAGAAAGCTAAAATGAGATCATGTCTCTGAGAATGCTTTGAAAAGTATACAGTGTTGTGCAAAGTAGTGCATTAATATTTTCAGTTTGATTTTCTTAAAGTGAGGCATACTCATATCTAATAAAGAGGGAGGCATATGTTACTAGAAATATGCTGTGATGACTTTTACTAATCTCTCTTCCATTTCCCCTTCCCATCCCTTTTTCTCTCACGTTGGTTCCACATAAATGAAGAATTACCAGGGAGAATTCTTGGTTTGTTTGGAAACTGTCTCAGGAGAATTAAGATTTATCCAGTACCTACATGGATAGAACTGGTGGCACCTATGTGTGATCAAGAAGCATTAAGTGAATTTTTGTTTGCATGACTCATGTTATATTCCATTCCTTCTTCTGTGGCCTGTCTTAAAGCAGTAGCAGATTGCCACATCCTCATATGTGTAAGTATGGTCTATTATGTGCTCAGCTTCTATATTCTATTTTATCTATATCTGTATAAATATTTTATATATAGGTATCCTACATGTATCTTTAGTACTCTAATACCTTGTGTCTTTATTCATGTTCTGTTATTTTGGACAACCTAATGGTTTATATATATATATGTATATGTATATGTATATATCTTCTCTCTTCCTTCTGTCTATCCATTCTGGATAAGACAGCTACCCCTCTATTGGTCTAGGGATTGCTGCGTGTGTCATAAAAAAGACCTAATATAGAACTAGCAAGAAGGAATGTGACTCATGATTGGGGGCCCTTGGAGACCAACCAATTACCATTGCAACAAGTGATCTATACTAGCTGATGCAGACCTTGGAGACACTCCATGCCTCACTACAGTCTAAGAAGTCTGGGCAGTCAAGGGAAGTGAACTGTCTTGGGGTGGAGCAGTGTGTATTACATGCAACTATACATACTTTGTGTCAGTGAAACTCACAGCATACCTCACAGTGCTAGAAGTTGAAAGAGGGAGGGGCGCCATATTGAATGGGACTGTCCCTCCCAAAGCCAAGAAGAAGGAAGGGAATGAGCATTTATATAGCGCGTACTGTGCCAGGCACTATGCTAAGCACTTTACAAATATGATCTCATTTGATCTTCACAACAATCCTGGGAGGTGGGTACTGTTATTATTCCTATTGTACAGTTGAGAATACTGAAACAAATGTTAAGTGAGTTGCCCAGGGTCACACAATTAGTGTCAGAGGTTGGATTTGAAGTCAAGTATTCCTGACTCTAGGCCCAGCATTCTAACCACTGAGCCACCAACTGCCTGTCTTACTCCAAGACCCAGAAATAGGACTTTGAATGTTGTATCAGGGAATAGCAAGGAGGTCATTTAGTGTGAGGGGATGTCATGTGCATTTATTCTGGAAAGTTAGGCTGGTGCCAGATTTTGAGGGGCTTTAAATGTCAAACAGATGACTTTCTATTTTAACCTACTGGCAATGGGGAAGTTAATGGAGTTTCTTGAATCAAAGTAGTGACATGATTAGACTTGTACTTTAGGAATATCACTGGCAATTGTTTGGAGTATGTATTGTAGAGAGGAGAGACAGGATGTAGGGAGGGCACTTATGAGGCAATTGCTCTAGTTTTGGTCAAATGCTACAGAGAACTTAAGAAGGATGAGGGCTTAGAAAAGATCATTACATTGAAAAGTAAGGAGATTATTTGACAGAGAAGTTTCAGTTGAGTGTACACTGGAAGCTGAATTGCCATAAAATTGGGAAATGAGTGGGAAGTGAGAAAGTGGAGCCAATGAATATACATTCATAAAGCTGTTCTAGGACTTTGGCTATGAAAGGGAGTAGAAATGTTGGATGATAGTCGAAGGAAGTTGCGGTTTTTGGGGTTTTTTTGTTTTTTTTTTTTTTAATGGAAAATCTTAGCGTGTTTAAAAGAGGCATTCAAGGAGCCTGTGGATCAGGAAAGGTTGAAAATTAGGGAGAGAGGAGAGATGATTGAAATGATTAACTATGGGTGGAGCTGTGAGAGGATGGAGATATGTTGATAGCAAGGAGAAAGGGCCTCTTCTTCAGAGATTAGCAACTTTCTTTTCCTGGTATTCAGTAGCTGTGGCTTTGAGAAGGCAGGGGTTGTAGTTCCTCCAGAGGCAGTTGCCAGGTTGCATCTCCACTAGAGTTGCTCCCCTGAATGATGGCTTCCAGGGGCTAGGTTTAAAGCAGGCTAATTAGTTTGGATGTGCTCTTCTTCTTGGGATTCTTGGGCTTAATTGCTCATTGGTGTCAGTGATGTTAGTGGTGACAGAGATGGCAGGTTCCTTCTCCAGAAGAGTTCCCCTCAATTATGGCAGTGGGGACCTGTCTAGAAGCCCCACTGGCCTGGGGGGCACTGCTCTTCTGTCAACTCTTGGGTCCAGGGTGTTAGGCTGTCTCTGTAAAGGTCTGAATGAAGGTGTTGTTTGAAGTGGTGGCATAGGTTTGACCTTCCTGGCATGTACCTCTTGCCTCTCCATCAGGGTGTCTTGCTCTTTGAGCTAAACTGGTTTGCCTGCTCCAGTGGTGGTAGTTGGTTGGCATTTGATGTTGGTGGTAGAGATGACTGGCTCCTTTTCACCAGAGGCTGCATATTTTTTTATTTTTTAAAAAATTTTTTTTTAGTTTTATACGTCTGTTTTTAAAACTTTGGGTTCCAAATTTTCTCCCTACCTCACTGCCCACCCATTCTCATTGAAAAGGCAAGCAACTCAATACAGGTTATACATGTGCAGTCATGCAAAACACTTCCATAGTACTCATGTTGTGAAAAACTAAGTATATTTCCCTTCATCCTATCCCACCCCCCATTTATTCTATTCTCTCTTTTGACCCTGCTTCTGATTATTCCCTCCCCCAATCTGCCCTCCCGTCTATCATCCCCCTGCTCTCTTGTCCCCTTCCCCTCCATTTTCTTGTAGGGTAAGATAGATTTCCATACCCAATTGAGTGTGTGTTATTCACTCCTTAAGCCAAATCCTATGAGAATAAGATTCACTCATTCCCTCTCACCTTCCCCTGTTTCCCCTCCACTGTAGAAGCCTTTTCTTGTCTGTTTTATGTGAGATAATTTACCCCATTCTACCTCTCCCTTTCTCCTTCTCACAGTATAATCCTCTCTCACTCCTTAATTGTATTCTCCAGATATCACCTCTTCATCTTCAACTCACCCTGTGCCCTCTATCTATCTATCTGTCTGTCTGTCTATCTATCTATCTATCTATCTATCTATCTATATACATACATAATTTTTTCCCTTCAACTACCCTAATGCTGACAAAGGTCTCATGAGTTACAAATATCTTTCCATGCAGGAATGTAAACAGTGCAACCTTAATAAATCTCTTATGATTTCTCTTTCCTGTTTACCTGTTCATGCTTCTCTTGAATCATGTATTTGAAAGTCAGATTTTCTATTCAGCTCTGGTCTTTTCATCAAGAATGTTTGAAAGTCCCCTATTTCACTGAATGACCATTTTTTCCTCTGAAGGATTATACTCAGTTTTACTGGATAGATGATTCTTGATTGTAGTCCTATCTCTTTTGCCCTCCGGGATATTATGTTCCATGCCCTCTGGTCCCTTAATGTAGAAGCTGCTAAATCTTGTGTTATCCTGATTATGTTTCCACAATACTTGAATTGTTTCTTTCTGGCTACTTGCAATATTTTTTCCTTGACCTGGGAACTCTGGAATTTGGCTCCAATATTCCTAGGAGTTTTCCTTTGGGGATCTCTTTCAGCTGGTGATTGGTAGATTCTTTCCATTTCTATTTTACCCTCTGGTTCTAACATTTTAAGGCAGTTTTGCCGGATAATTTCTTGAAATATGATCTCTAGGCTCTTTTTTTGATCATGGCTTTCAGATAGTCCAATAATTTTTAAATTCTCTCTCCTGGATCTATTTTCCAGGTCAGTTGTTTTTCCAGGGAGGTATTTCACATTGTTTTCTAATTTTTCATTCTTTTGGATTTGTTTTACAGTGTCTTGATTTCTCATAAAGTCACTAACTTCCAATTGCTCTTTTCTAATTTTTAAGGAAGTATTTTCTTCAGTAAGCTTTTGGGCATCCTGTTCATTTGGCCAGTTTTGCATTTTAGAGCATTCTTCTCCTCATTGGGTTTTTGGACCTCTTTTGCCATTTGGATTAGGCTATTTTTTAAAGTGTTATTTTTTTCAGTATTTTTTGGGGTCTCCTTTAGTAAGCTGTTGACTTGTTTTTCATGTTTCTCTTGTATCACTCTCATTTCTCTTTCTAGTTTTTCTTCTACTTCTCTTACTTGTTTCTCAAACTCCTTTTTGAGCTCTTCCAAGGCCTGGGACTGATTGATATTTTTCTTGGAGGCTTTGGATGTAGGAGCTTTGACTTTGTTGTCTTCTTTTGGTTGTATGTTTTGATCTTCTTTATTACCAAAGAAAGATTCTATGGTCTGACTTTTTTTGGGCCTTTGTTTGTTCATGATTCCAGCCAGTTACTTGAGTTTTAAACTCTTTGTTAAGGTAGGGTCTGCTTCCACTGTGGAGAATGTACTGTCCCAAGCTTTGGAGGTTTTGTGCAGCTGTTTTTAGAGATGTTTCTAGGGACCTGTAAATTTTCAGTTCTTCCGAAGTGCTATGATCAAGGGCAAGGTGTTTATTTCTTGGCCTGTGCTCTGTTCTGTAAGTGACCACAAGCACTCTTTTCTGTCTTGTAACTGTGAGGAGGATTTCCTTTCCACTGCCTCTACAAGCTCTGCCACACCTGCGTTCCTCCTCGCCTCAGGGCCGCAACCCAGAACGGTGACCCAGATCCAAGCACAGGCAAAGCAAGAGAATCCTGCACTAGCAGAGAGATCCCTGCAATTCCCCTGTAATCAGCCACTCGATTCCCCCTCAGTCTGGGCTGGAAGCTCCAGAAGCAGCCGCTGCCCTGGGGCCAAGCTCAGGGACTGGGATTGGGACCCCCGTGCTTCTCTCTCACCGCAGAAACTGACTTTTCCCACTGACCTTCCAAGTTGTCTGTGGTGTTTATGGGTTGAGAAGTCTGGAAACCTCCACAGCTGCCCATGATTCAGTCCTCTAAGGCCTGCTCCAGGTTCACTGTGGCCTACTTGCCCTTCTCTCCCAACCTGGCGCGATACACCTTTCTGATCAACCATCCAAGCTGTCTCGGATTGTAAATTTGTTTCACTGTCTTCTTATGGATTCTGCTGCTTTAGAATCTGTTTAGAGGCATTTTTTACAGGTATTTGGAGGGGTTTGGGAGAGAGCTCAAGCAAGTCACTGCTTTACTCCGCCACCTTGGCTCAGCACCCCCCTCCCTCCCCCCGGGCTGCATGTTTTTATTTATTTATTTATTTTTTTGCAATGTCTTGACATATAGTTGAATTTCCTTGGTACTTGCTATTGGATAGTGAGTCTCTTGTAAAATATATGTACTTAGTTTTATCATTGAAACAGTTCTGTTGTTATTTCACTCTACCCACAGTATGGAGTACAGAATGATACCATCAGAAAAAAAAGACTTTCTTGATGTTTCCGTTAGCTTCAGCAGCCAAGCCAGCAAGGTCAGATAGGTTACTCTGCCACGGTGGCCGTTGTATTAACTGTAGACCTAGAACTGGGAGGGACCTTAAAGGACACCCAGTTAAGTACCCTTATTCTACCCATGAGAAGCCTAAGGAGCTCAAATGACTTGCGCAAGGTCACCCGGGTTGTGAATGTTTTGATAACTGTTTCAAGACCGCCAGTTTCCTTTGTAATCCTGCGTATTTCATTCTGTGCATTTAAAACCATTCGGCGAAGGGGTCTGTATGTTTCACCAGGCTTCCAAAAGGGCCCTGCTGCTTACGGGCTCAGAAAACGAGGGGCCAGTAAAGGAGGCAGAAAACAAGTGCAGTGGTTGCTAAGGAAGAGAAGCGGACAGGCCTGGTGTCTGGAGCCAAGAGGAGAAAGGATGGATCGTAGAATAACAGACCGAGAGCTGGAGAGCGCCTCAGGGGCCAGTTAGTCTGTGTCCCTTTTTTTATGTATGAGGAGATTGAGGTCCATGGTGTGACATGGTGTAGGAGACTTAAAATAGGTTACTGGGTTTGGAGATTATTAGGCCGTTGACCTTCGAAAAAGCACTTTCAGTAGAGTGGTGGGGAGTGGAACGTAGATTTTGAGAGGATTGAGGGAGGAAGGCAGCTGCGGCCAATGTGATTTGTTTTGCTTAGTTGTACTTTTTTATGGGAATGGATTCTATTGGGAAGGAATGGGAGGAAGGGAGATGTCATTGGAAAATGACAGCAGTGTTTGGTTTTTTTTTAATGCAATAAAACATTTTAAAATATGCTTTTACAGATGGTATTGTCCTACACACGTTGTGTGTGTAGTGGAGGCATCAGGTATAAAGGTTCTAACAGGACTTGGGAGCTCACTGAATTTGTAGAGTGAGACAGTTGAACAAATCAGAAGACTCATTTTATCAGCCTAGGGAACTGTGAAAATGATTGGGCCATGAACAGAAATAAGAAGTTGGGAAAATGGGTAAATGTGTGGAGTAAACAGGTAGTACTGAGTGTGAGGAAGGAGAGAGATTGGGGGCATGAAAAGTGAGGGTTTAGAATATGGTGAATTGAGATAAGTTGCACTGGATTTCATTACAGCAGCAAACTTTCATTTGAAGTGGTTTATAAGCAGAGGATAAGAGAGGCAGTATGGTGGTTCTTATGGCAGTAAGGGTTCTTAAACTGGGATCTATGAACTTGTTTTAAAAATGTTTTGAGAATTTTATGTCAACATATTTAGTTTTCTTTGCAATCCTGTGTATTTTATTTTATGCATCTCAAAAACATTTTGAGAAGGGGTCTCTAGGCCTCACCAGACTGCCAAAAGGGTCTGTGACAAAAAAAGGTTAAGATCCCCTGGTGTAGTGGATAGAGAGATGACTTTGGAATACCTGGGTTTATAATCTGTCTCTAACACGTGTCAGCTGGGGCAAGTCATTTAATCTTTCAGTGCCCCTTTTAATTTTGGGGGGGGGGGCAAGGCAATTGGGGTTAAGTGACTTGCCCAGGGTCATACAGCTAGTAAGTGTCAAGTGTCTGGTCTGAGACTGAATTTGAACTCAAGTCCTCCTGACTTCAGGGCCCATGCTCTATACTGCCCCACCTAGCTGCCCCGCCTACCCCATTTCATTCTAAAAAATTAAGTTGCAACTCTTTCAAAGAATGGGTTTCTTTGGGACTTTCCAACACCAGTGATTCTCAAACTTTTTGATATTATGACCCCTTTACACTCTTTAAAATTATTATGGGATACTCGTCTCCCCCCTCCCCCAAGCTTTTGCTTTGGATATATCTATCTATTGATAGTGTAAGTAAAATATCTCTTGGTATTATTATGAAAATAGTTTTGATCTTACAGACCTCCTGAAAGGGTCTTGGTACTCCTAGAATTATAACTTTGAGAATTGCCACCCTACATCAATGAAATCACTGGTACAGTATTTAAAAAAAAAATAAAATAAAGAGGGGGAATGGTGAGTCAACTTGAGGTACGTTTGAGCTGTGGTCTAATTTGATTATATATTACTTTCTCACATTATTTGTGTCCAGAAATAATCTTTGAGGGAGTGAGCTTTTTGGGCAGATTTGAGCTTGGTCGAGAAGGCAGTATAATGTAAAAATATGCAGTATTTTCTCATAAATAATTATTTGTAGTGGGAGGCAATAGTGACATCCACTGTGGAACAGTTCATTTGAATGATGAAGGATTTATTTGCTGTAGCTATTATTGTGTGACTTTGGACCAGTCATTTTTCTGAACCTCATTTTCCTTATTTGTAAAATGATTACTAGTGTCTAAGGTTCTTTCCAGCTTTAAAGTCTTATAATTCTTTTTGAACTTTTTAAAGTACTGCATTGTGTAGGCTTGTCGTCCTCCTTATAGTCACCCACTCAGTTTCTATTATTTTATTACCCTTGAAATAGGGAAGAGAGGCAGATGGTGTTTGAAAGGTGATGGCAGCTAGCATATCTCCAGGGACTAGAGTAAATATCTCTTTGCCTCTGCCACCCTGGTCTCATTATCTTTCAATCTAGCTTAAGTCTGAGGTACTATGTGGAGCCAAAACAAATACTTTGGCAATTCCTCTCTTCCCTTGGTGGCTAGCAGTGATTGGTTGCTGGCTGCCTCTCCCAAAGAAGCAACTACTTGTATATGATTAACCTTCCCAGATGTGTGGGTGTCAAGCCATTTTCAAGGCTTTAATAAGAGGGGGCGCTTCTCAATAGATAAAGAGTGCCATTCAAAAGCACTTATGCTATAAGATGAGTATTCAGTATAGAATAAACACCTAAAACAAAGATCCAGTTTGATGTAGTGTTTTAGTTAGAATGTGTCTTCTATATAGTTTTTTAGAATTTGAGTAGGTGTGTGTCCATTCTTTTCCAGGAGTAGAAAATGACCTAACTCTCAGTATACTTGCCATGCAAATTGATAGGGTCATTTGTGACACAACCAATAACTGTATGTTTCATTTAGTGCTAATCACCAGTAGCCTAAAGCACTTCGAAAATTTTTTTAAAATGTGGGGGGCTAACTTTAAAATCTAATTATTACAACAATTTCTTCAATCAGATAGATGGCATTTAGTACAAATTGGAGAAAAGCGTAGAATGGTGGAAAGAGCATTAGCTTTGGAATCAGAAGGCTTGGAGTCCAGTTCTAGCTCTGACACCATGTGACATTGTGAGTCATTTAATCTCTTTGATTCTGTTTCCTCATTCATTGAGTATTATATACTCTATTTACTACTCTTTGCCTCGTAAGATTGTTGTGAGATAAAAGAGATTGCATTTGAATTAAAAGAGATTGTATTTGAAGGTGCTAGTCCTACAGTGGTAGGATTTAGAGTTAGAAGGGACTTTTGATATCTTCTAGTCTACTCCCTCATTTTCCAGTTGAGGAAACTTGGATTAAGTGACTTGCTCAAGGACAGCAGTGGAGCTGGGATTCAAAGCCAGTGGTCTTACTTTTTTCTATTTGTGTCCCCAGTGCTTTGTATGTAATTAGCACCTTCATTCAGTCATTGATTCTTCTAACTCCCGATCTAATATTTCCCCCCACTAAACCAAATTGCCTTTAAAAAGGGAGGGCATGTAAATGAGTTATTATTCCTGTTTTTGTAATATAGATAAGTGACTTGTAAAATGTTACCTTTAAACATGATAGTGAAATCCAGAATAATGCTTACATATGCTATCATCAGTTCAGTTCTATTGGTGCAAGACCATCGTGTCTTGGATTTGGTGAAGAGAAGAAGAAGAGAAGATTTGGTTGAAAGGCGAAGAGAGTTCTTTCTAGAGTGAGCAGGTTGGAGACCTTTAAGGGATCATCTGTATTTACTATGTAGAAGTCAGTTATAAGAAAGTAGACATTTTGGAGAAGAAAAGTGATAAGAAAGAATTCAGATAAGTAGCGTCCATATACTTCTTTTTAAAATTGAGGAGACAACATGCAAATAATTATGATCAAACAAGCTTGTTTACTGTTCGTCCTTCATTCTCTCTCTCTCTTTTTTTTTTTGTTGTTGCTGAGGCAATCAGGGTTAAGTGACTCGCCCAAGGTCACACAGCTAATAAGTGTCAAGTGTCTGAGATCGGATTTGAACTCAGGTCCTTCTGACTGCAAGGCCGGAGCTCTATCCACTGCGCCACCTGGCTGCCCGTGTCCTTCATTCTCAGAGAGGGCCAGTGACATCAGGAGTGTGATGTCTTGACTTGCAACTGAATTGGATCTAAGTGAGGCAGGGCTGTGCAAAGTCATCAGCCTCACTCTCTCCTCCAGAGTAGAGTCCAGTGGTAAGATGTAAGTCAGGACAACTGGAGATGGCCCCTCAAATAAGCCATATGTGAGATAAAGTGGAAATAACAGAGGAAGGATACTGGAATTAAGAGGGATCCGGAAAGTCTTCCTGTAGAAGATGGGATTTTAGCTGGGACTTGAAGGAAGGCACAGAAACTAGAAGCTGGAGGTGAAGTAGGAGAGCATTACATACATGCATTGGGGACAGCCAGTGAAAATGCCAAGTCTGGAGATGGAGTGTATTGTTCAAGGAGCAACAAGGGCAACAAAGGGAACAGTGAAACTGGATTACAGAATACTGGCGGGAGAGTAAGGTGTAAGATCACAGAAGAGTTGGGGGGAGTTTGGTGGTGGCGGCGGCAGGGGGTATGTGTCACATTATGATGAAGGGCTTTGAATTCCAAATAAAGAATTTATATTTGATCCATTTTTGGTTTGCAAAACACTTTACAAAGATTATCTCATTTGATACTCAGAGCAGCCCTGGGGGCCTACGTGCTATTATTATCATCTCCATTTTATAGAGGAGGAAACTGAGGTATATCAACATTGATGCCCGAGGTTTCATAACTATTAAGTGTCCAAGGCCAGATTTGAACTCATTTCTTCTCGACTCCAGTGCCAGCACTCTATCCACTGCACCACATAGCTGCTGCTTTATCCACAGCCAGCTCCATACTTGGAATAGGCTGCAGCCTCCCCTCGGCTTTCAACCCCTAAGTGGCTTATGTTACTGGGCTATAAGCAGAGCTCTTCTCTCCTAAACAAACACTTGGATTAAGGTCTGGTAAAGTATTGGGTTTTTAAGATCTACTTGAGACAAGAGTCAAGAGTAAGTTATTTGAGGTTGCAGGGTATGCAACCTTGAGAAGCTTTTTAATTCTTCCCAGTCATGACTTTATATATGTGGCAGCTACCACCAAAAGAAAAATTATACCTGTTTAGGGTAATGAGGGCAGAGCATTTAGATTTAATTTATACATGAATAACAGAAGCAGGGACTTAGGGAAGAATGGGCTACTTAATATAGTTTTAAAATGTACACCACATTTTACTGTTTAAAAACTATAATTTAAAGGAGTGGGAAAAACAAAACCTGTTATTAAATTATCATAAACTCTGCTTCTCTAAACTTAATGGTACTCTTAGCATCTCCTTTCCCCCGGCACTGAAAATACTACAGGCATAGATTATTTTATCAATACTGTTCTTCTCATTTGAGCACTGAGTGCCCTCAAGTGGCTCATAGTGTCTTAAGCTTGCTTGTTCTGCTGCTCTTTGGAAGATCCAGTCTCTTTTCTGAATTTTCTTCGTTGCCTCAAACTGCCTTTTAAAAAGAAAGTATGTAAAATTGTGTTCATTTTACTTGTTCCTGTTCCACCCTGGGCTAGAGTTTATATCTACTTTGGATAGAGTTTATAACAAGGGCTAGATCCTTACTCATCTGGAATATTTCAAAACCCCAACAAAATACGATTTATGGATTATTTATTCATAAATGTTAGCAAAGCAGATTCAATAAAGGCTGGTTGGGACTAGATTCTTTTTGGGGGTGAAATAACACAGTTGAGGTGTGTTTGGGAGATTGTTTGCTTATTTGAAGAAAGGTAACTCAGAAGTGGTAAGGTAAAGAAATCCTGGCTTCTAGTATCTGCTCAAGGCCTGCCACGATTATGAGTTGAATGGGCAAGATAGAATCTACTTGTGTAAATTCCAGTGGATGTTTCAAACAAATCTACTTATATAAGATTAATGTGGTTTCAAACTAGTGAACTTGCCTTTGATTCCAGCAAAAATTCTCAAAAAGTTTTTTAAAAGGATGGTTTTGCAAGCTCTTAGGAAGGGTAGCAGTGATTCATACGAGCCAGTGTTGCTTCATGAAAAACAAGGTCATACCAGATTGACCTTATTTCTCTTCTCTTCTCGTTAGGTGAAGGGGATGCTTTTGACATACCAGATTGAACAAGACATTTGACGGGGTATTATTATAACTTTGTGGACAATATGAAGAAATATATAGGTTGAATGATAGTACGTTTAGGCGAATTTGAATTATATAGGCTGAATGATACAGGTTAAAAGACTAGACCCAAAGAGTAATCAGTCATTAATAGATCAGTAATACCTAGAAGGAGGTTTCTATTGTATTGCTCCAGAGGTTTTTTCCTAGGCCTTGTGTTGTTCAGTAGTTTTATTGATTATTTGGGGGAAGGACAAAGATTGCGTATTTATTGTATTTACCTGTGAGAGAGAGTTACTGGCAGGAAAAACTCACTCAAGAGCCAAAATCCATAAAAGATCTTGGTAGATTACAACAGTGAGCAGAAAAATGAAATTTGATTTCAGAATTGAAATATTGTACATTCCATCTATATTGTGTATTCATGTTGTGTGAAATACCTTGTAACAGTAACTGAAAGCAATAAGCAACTTTTGCCTTTCCTGTAAAACTGGCACTACTTTGAATCAACTTGAATCAACTTTTCTATCATGTTTCTTTGTTATTGTAGTGTTGGGAATATTGATAATATCCTATATTTAGTAATACTCTATAATGTTATGAAAAGGTGTTTAAAAAAACTGAGCATCTTAAGAAATTGGTAAGAAAGGTATCCAGTAGCAAATTTTACTACACAATAATAGATGGTTACTGATCTCAAGCATTTTTAGTTTGGTCTTTAAAGAGCTGTGTACAAATTTGACCATTATATCTTTTGTCCACATAGTCATATTGCTACCCCTGTCTAATTGTGCTTGCAGAATTTAAAACTGTTGGTGGAATTAAAAAGTGCTCTTTTAAATTCATTTCTCAGCATTCAATTTCAAACCCTGTGCTACCTTTTGGAAAAGCTGTTTCATGAGGAAGGCGGGTAAGCCCAAACCTTTGGTTTCCCTTAAAGCACTTTTTCTCTATTCTTTTAAGTATAACACTTTAAAAGTTTTTCTGTGGTTTTCTTTTTTTAAAGTTGAATTGCACTGTACTATTGGATCATAGATCTAAACTGGAAGAAACCTTTGAGGTCATCTAATCCAGAGGTGTCAGATACTCTGAGTCCAGCCTGCACCAGATTAAGATTAATTTGGAAATATTTAACAAAAATAAAAACATAGTTGAACATAAATAATGTTAATATGTGCTTTTAAAGTCAGTAAAGTCAGTATGTGGCCACAGTGATCCTTTTGGGTGGGCCCTTATTTCTATTTGAGTTTGATGCTACTGATCTAGTCTGTACTCCTCATTTTCCAAGTGAGAAAACTAGGGATTCTAGAAGAGAAGAAAACATCTTTGGCCAATCTGAATGTCTAAGTGCTTTCAACTCTATGTTTCTGCTAAACTGTAGCTACCCTATGGCTTCTATGTGATAGCTGAGGATTTCAGACAGTTTTATGTTCTGTTATTGGCAGATGGCTCCATTGGTATACTCGGTGTCAGGGCTACATTTATTCATTAAAGATAACAGACAAAAAAAGAGAAAAGGAAGCACAGGGAGAAATCTCTCAAGGTTGTAAAAGAGGTTTTCTTTGAATTTAAGAAATATTAATGTTTTCTAGGTAGAGGAATTTGACCAAAAAAAATCACTATTTTCACTGCCTTGTGAGTATTTCTTCAAATAGAACTAGCTAAAGACTGGTATTTTGCAGTGATGCAGTTTTAATAGAAATGGTTTTGTTTTCAGTGCTCCTTGAGGAACCAGCAAAGAGTATTAGTGCTCTGTGTAACTATCAAAAAGAAATGGAGCTATTAAGCTCATTAGTCAGTTTATTTAGACTCAGACTGTTGAGTGCTGTACAAAATGCATTCAAGAGAAAAGTACCCATCAAATAGCTAGACTGATCCCTGCTTACTCATATCTACCAATTTACCGCACGCTTACATCTTTTGCCAAACGAATAAAAATAGATTTCTTTTTATGTATGTACCTGTGGTCACTATACCTATTTTTGAATTCACAAATATGGAAATCTTTTCATATGTGCATAACATTATTCTATATTCACTTTCTTTATTTAAATTTTTATTTAATAGGTTTTATTTTTCTATCATTTCCTAATATATTCTTCCCTTTTGTTCCTCCCAGAGAACTATCTTATTTTTTCCCAAAGAATTAAGAAAAAAAGTCAGCAAAATGAACCAACAAATTGAAAAATCTGACATATGCAGTGTTCCACACATAAGGACCCCCACCTTTGCAAAAAAAAAAAAAAAAAGGAGGAGAAGGTTCAGTTTTGTGTCTCTTTGGGACCAAACTTGGTCATAATTTCAGAGCCATTCACTTTAAATTTTGCTAGTTTTTCTGCTTGCCTTGTCAAGTATATATATTTTTTAAAAACCTGCTAAATTTACTTTGCCATGGTTCATGTAAGTCTTCCCAGATGTGATTCTCTTTTGTACTTCAATATTTCATATAATGCAATAATATTCCATTATATTAACCTGCCATATTTTGTTTAGCAATTCTCCAATTGCTGGTTAACAACTTTATTTCTAGCTATTTACTACTATAAAAAAATTGCTTCTATAATTATTGATAGGGGACCTTTTTTAAAAGAATCATTTACCCTCTTACATATTCAAGTATGAATATTCTTGAACTCTGTCAGATACAGTCAGTCCCTCATCTTGGTTCAACTCTTATCTCTTTACCATATGGCTGGGATGCTTCTAATAGAGCCTGCCATGCAAATACTCAAGAAATAACGTCCAGTGTATCTCTTTAGGTTATTTTAAATTCCCTGTGAAGTGTTGAGCATTTTAGAGTATGATTTCACATGCATGCATTTTCTTTTACAACATGGAAACATGTTTTGCTTGACTGAACGTATATAGCCTATATAAAATTGCTTGCCATTGGTTAGGTGGAATGAGAGAGAGAATTTGATCTCAAAATTTAAAAAAGTAAGTATTAAAAATTTTTATGTAATTGGGGAAAAATAAAATTTAAAGGAAAAATAATTTCACATGCCTACATGAAAAATAAAATTATTAGTCTAGAAATTTTCCATGTCTACTAAGAATTCAGTAAAAAAATAATTTATATGATAAAGTCATTATTATTATTTGGTATAGTCTTGTATATGTGTAATGCTGAGACTTAGCTGTTTTTTGCGTTTTGATTGCCTTTTCTATCTGATCATAGAGCAGTAAAAAAGCTGATAAATTCATTGACCTTGCTGTTTCATAATTGATGTAGACATTCGTATGCCCTTTGTTCTTCATTCCTTATGTTTCAACATTTGGTTAACCTGAAGACAGCCATATATATAAAATATAAATTATGTGTATGTGTATATATATATATATATATGTATATGTGTTTATAAGTATATGTATGCAAAAGGATTTTGTTCTTTTCCGTATTTTTTTCCAGTTGGCAGAATTGTGCTTAGATTTAAGAAAAAGAATCTGGGTACAGATCAATTCATAGAACATAAAATATTTTGAAACCCAGGTTTGCTTTCATTACTGTTATACTAAGCAATACGGTGGATAGAGCTGTAGGCCTAGAGGCTGGAAGACCTGAGTTCAGATCCAGCATCTGACACTTAACTAGTTGTGGAAGAGGGAAATTTGCTAATTTCACAGCTTTCAACACAGAATTGGGGTAGAATTCCCCCTGTGCCAAAGGTGTCATAAATCATGGTGATCATGCCTAGTGGCTTTTAGAAAATTACTGATAATTTTTCCATTTTTATCAACCAAATGAGAGGAGGGTAGATTAGAGATTATTAACTATGACAGGAAGCTACCTACTTCTCTTTATCTATTGAAAGGAATTGCTTATTTAAATATCAGTCTAAAAATATGTAGAGGATTCTATGTAATGTTAATTTGTGATTTCATAAGTTTTAGGCTTATGGTATCATAGATTTAGATATAAAAGTGGTCTCAGAGGTCACTGAGTTAAATTCTCTCATTTTACGAGTGAAGGAAACTGAGGCAAGTAGAGATTTGAGACTTATTTCACCCCGAGAGATAAGGTAACGTGCCCACTCATGAAGTTAAGTTAGAGGGAAAGAGGAACCTAAATCCATTGCTTTTTTTCTTTTTTAAACTCTGCCATACTGCCTCTCATTTCCTTAATATGATCTAGTTCAGTTATCTGAACTAAGAGCTAGCATTTTTTTTTTTAGCGAAACAAATGACAGCATGTAGTTTGCAGACTCCCTACCATGGTCCTCTAAAAGCTACTCCTTGTGCCATTGGTTGGGACAATTGTTCATTCAGAACCATAGCTCTGAGCCTTCCATCTGTGTGACTCCTCATACCCAGACCAAGCTACATCATATATAAATACAAAGCAAAAGGCATTTATTTAAGCACAGAAGCAAAGTAAATGAAAGGAAAATGTTCCTCACAGTAAAGAGGCACAATCTTCATTACAGTTCCATAATGCCAGTGGGAATGGAAACAAACATACCCTGGACAGTCTGTACTTCTGAGCTTCGTGTTCTAAGGAAGACCATCTCACAGCAGTGTTAGTGCAGTCTGTTAACAACCTACCTGATCTCACTGTGACCAGTTGGACTCTCAACTGAAGGCCTTTTCTGATTCATCTTTTTAAAAAGGTTGCCTAGAGATCATTTTACAAGCATTTATTAGTCATGTACTTTGTGCGAGGTGCTATGCTAAGCTGTGGGGATGCAAAGAAAAAGCAAAAAAAAAGATTTCGGTATGCTAGGAGCTTACGTTCTAATGGGGTTACAAAATAAAATAATAACAATATCATGTTAGTAGGAGCTTATATTTATATAATGCTTTAAGATTTGTAAAGTACTTTCTATGTATTTTCTCATTTGATCCTCACAACAACCCTGTGAGGTAAGTGCGATTATTATTTCTGTTTTGCAGATAGAGAAACTGAGGCACAGAGAGGTTAAGTGAATTGGCCAGGGTCACATAATCAACAAACATTATTAAGTACTTGTTATTTGCTGGTTAGAGATAAGTTTATTGGTATCACTTCAGATTGACCATCATATGCAGATACTATATTTCAGTTTCTTCTAGTTGGGAAATGTTGCTTTATGTCATATCATTTCAAGTCCATAGGGAAAGGATCTGAGCAATCTTGACCTTTATAATTTGTAATTATTATTGTCCACATTATCATCTATATGTGTAAATTAAGCATGTTATGTGTTTAGACAATTTAAATTAGTTTAAAATAAGTTTAGAAAAATTCTTAATATAAACTTCAAGAAATATATAATGACAACTCATTCTTCATCAGGAGGGGTTTATTGAGGATGAGTAGCTTTGCCAGATAAATAAAATCTATTCCTCTTTAAGCCCTGATGCTTGTTCAGTCTAAGTTTTTAAAAAATGACTCTTTCATTAAGTTTACATGCTTCTAGAGTCATGACTTGTTTTTCTCATTCAGTGGCTCATATTTACCAGGTAACATATTCCTTCTGATTCCATTGGCTTTTGGAGAGCTAGATCCAAATTCTCGTCAGGTACAAAAGATTATAGGATTTAGAGTTAGAAAAAACCTTAAGAGATTATTTAGCTAAATTTATGAGAAAGCCTAGAAGGGTTAAATGACTTGCCCATGGTCACATTGGCAGTAAATAGCACAGACAGTATTCAAATAAAGGAATTTTGATACCAGATCTAGTGTTCTTTTCATGACCTCTTTGTTTTGTTTTGTTTTGTTTTGTTTTGTTTTGTGGCAATTGGGGTTAAGTGACTTGCCCAGGGTCACACAGTTATACTAAGTGTCAAGTGTTTGGTCCGAGGTCACATTTGAACTCAGGTCCTCCTGACTTCAGGGTCGGTGCTCTATCCACTGTGCCACCTAGCAGCTCCCTCATGACCTCTTTGTATGCTGAACATAATCCATCTCCTTTGAGGACTCAGGGTCATCATTTTGAACAATTTTAAGTGACATCCTCAAAGCACATTGATACCATTTGCCTCAAGACTGAATCCTAGATCTCTTGAGTTTTTCCAGTTGACTTTCTTCTGTATTATCAGCTCTCAATTTTTGCTGCTGTTAAGTGTATTATTTTAGATTTTTTTTTATTTCACTATTCATTTGCTACTCTTAAATTACTTGGTCATTGATTTTACAACCTTAATTTTTACACAAACACCAATATATAGCATTTGAAGAATTGAAGTACTGTGTTGGTAAGGTTCCTGGTTAGAGGTTAGCTGTGCTAATTTATTCTTCATCTTCATTTCTTCTCCCCACATAGAACTGTGACCTTCACAGACCAATTTTACCCCCACCCCCAACTGATCCATTGAGCCTTAGAATTCTACTCTGTGATTTAATTGTCTTTATTGGTGAGTGCAAACTCTTGTAATCTATATCTCACTGACCCCAAATCATGCTTCACATCCCTTCCAATCATTCACCAGGAAACCTCGATGTCTTAGGGCATCTTGACATTTGCTCTGCCGCAGTGCACTGCAGTTCGCTTCTCCCCTGACTCCCTCTCCCAGTATTAGCATATTGCTTCAAAGGCTCCAAGCATTTTCTTTGCCTGTACCCCATGTCTGGAACCCCATGTACCCTTTCTCATTTCTACCTCCTGATTTCCTTGATTCCCTGATTTCTTTTAAGTCCCAGCTAAAATCCCACCTTCTACAGGAAGTCCTCACCTTCTCCTAATTCTTATGCTTTCCCCCGTTAATTAATTGTACATATTTGTTGTCTCCCCCATTAGATTATGAAGTCTTTGAGGGCAGGGACTGTCTTTTGCCCTTCTTTTTGTATCCCCAGTACTTAACACTGTGCTTAGTTCATAGTAGGTACTTAATAAATATTTACTGACTGACTGACCCTGCGGCTCTACTCGAAACTCCTGCGACTCCCCAATCCAAAACTCTCTTCCATACACACACACACACACACACACACACACACACACACACACACACACA
>NW_020954587.1:7786575-7858672 GCF_900497805.2 Vombatus ursinus | reverse complement strand
ACACACACACACACACACACACACACACACACACACACACACACACATATATCTTTCCCTTTTCAGCTCCTTGAGAGTAAAGACTGTTTAAATGGGGATATTTGTATACCTAGCTTCTTAGACAAGTTTCTGGGAAATAATAGGAACTTATTGCTTTTTTATTCATTCATTCTTTAACAAAGTACATGGGCTCCGTGACAGCTATTTTTTTGCTTCCACTGTTCAGAAGCCTTTACCCCCCCTCCTTGTATGTAGTATAGCAGGTTCCTAACTCCACCTTGGTGGACTGAATAAAAAAAAATTATAGTAACTTTTCATTGTGCTTTTACATATATTTATTTCTACAGTAGTATGGTAGGGCAGGGTATTCTTTTCACCTTACAGATGATATTGTGAGAAATGGGAGATGATTACTTATTCATAATTCGACAATTTAATTTAACAAATGTTAAGTTTCTAGCATATATACTCAATGGCAAACCACTCCTGTACCTTTGTCAAGAAAATCCCAAATGGCTTCCAACAAAAGAGTTGGACACGACTGAAATGACTGAACAGCATATATACTCCAGGTCCTGTGTTCAGTGCTGGTATAGTTAAATAGTGAGGCATAGTGCACATAAATGTATAAGGGAGGAGATCAGACAGAATGCTAAAAGAAAACTTGAGAATGGAAATCACACAGCTAATGACAGAGCTGAAACTCTTCTCATTCCTGACCTTATTTTTTCTAAAAGAAACTGTCTCCCTACTAGTTACAATTGACTTTTCCTGTAATTTTTGATGTGTATAACACATTAGCTATTAGAATTTTCTGAATAATTTGGAAAATTCAAGATGTCTTAATGTCTTTCATGTTCTGCCTTGTGTCACAGTTAACTGTAGAAATGTATTTTTTCCTGTTTTAACCCATAAGCTCCTTGAAGGAAAAGGTAGTCTTTATTTAGTCTTTGGACCACCTTAAGTACTCAATGTAAAAAATAATTTAAGGGAAGAGATGACATATCCAAGACATATTTATCTGGACTCCTTCTAAAGCAAGGCCTGCTATGTCTCACCCAACCTGCTCCCATACCCTCAGCATCTCAAGATGCACACAAGTAGTATGCCTAAATGGAGTTCTAGTATTTTATGAAACAAGAAAGATTATTTCTTAGCACGTAGAAGATTGCAATTTGACCTCTAGTTGCATTAAAGATTATGAGATTTTAGAGTCAGAAGGGATCTTAGAGATGATATCTAATTTTCATTTTACATATGAAGATATATATATATTTATTTGTGTGTATACACATATATACATATTATATATATACACACACACCCCTCATATATACTCTCTTAACCTTATAACCTTGTATCTATATTCATCTATATCTATATGACAGGCTAAAACTAGAATTCAGGTATTATCGTTATATGTGTGTGTGTATATACACACACACATACATATATGTATATACACATGCATGTGTGTATATATGTGCACATATATACATATATGTGTATATACACAAACACATATATAGAAGGTAAGTATATTATTTAAAATAATAAAAAAACTTAAAGTTAGATATTGCTTTTTACTTTATAAATGTTTTACATATATATTCATATACATATACATGTTTTCATTTCAAACTTATTAAACTGATGTGAGATGCTAAGGCAAGATAATAGCTAGGTTAGGAAATTTGACTTGTTGAAGGTTTCATAGGAAGTGTACTGAGAGAGCCAGTAGGTAGACTTATTTGAGGGACTCTAGTTTTTTTCCACTTATACCATACTGCTGCTGTTTACTTAATACCTTTATAGACAAAAAGGTGGTTTTTATTTAGTATTTTCATCCTTCCAAGCAGTTAAAAAAAATAGGTATAAGGATAATCTTTACCTCAAAAAAAAAAGAAAAAAAGAGAAATTAATTTTGATAGGTTTTTTTAATATAGTAGTGTGAAAATTGTTATCTCTTGCATATAGAGATAATCAAAGAGGTCTCTGATGCCTTGCAATATTAAGCACTAAATAGATGCTTGCTGACTGAATGAAATACTACTCATTTGCATTCAAAAATAGTAGAAACAATTATTGATAACAAGATGTAATTTAAACAGACAAAATTAAATACCAGCTTTTATCTTAAATGCTGCTGCTTGAGGAAAAAATGGGCATAATTAGAGGAGGAAGAAGAGGCAGATGGAGACTTATAGAGATTTTGAAAAGGACTTTTGGGTATTTTAAAGTGATTTGAGGTTTATTACAATGAATATTGTATGATTTTATTTTCAAAAACTTAAGGATTTTCTTTTTTCTTGAGATAGGTTTATTACTAGCATGGCTATTATACTTATCAGCTCGATTTAGGCTTTTGTTTTTTTATTTCCTCCCTAGAATTGAAAAGAGGGAGAGAGCTATTCCTAAGTAAACTAGGTATGAATTAGAATAGATTGGGGAAAATGATTAAAGAAAATGTGTCTCTGTGTGTATATGTATGTATGTTTAAGAGAAAGTGCTTGAAATGTAAATATGGAAAGACCTAGGAAAAGTAAGGTATTTAAATTATGTATAATACTTATATTTGGGGAACACAGTTTTACCACCCTCAGTAGTACTTCTAGAAGGCTAAGGGAATGGGGGTAGGTTGGGTGAGACGTAGCTGGCCTTGCTTTAGGAGTCCAGATAAATGTCTTGGATATGTCATCTCTTCCCTTAAATTATTTTTTACATTGAGTATTTAAGGTGATCGAAAGACTAAATAAAGACTCTCCCTTTGTGTTCAAGGAGCTTATGGGTTGGTACAGGAAAAAAAGACATTTTTATAGTTAACTCTGACACAAAGCAGAACGTGAAAATACTACCAGAAGGAGTTAGATCAGAGAGAGTTAGATCATAATTTGTAAAGGGGAATGATTATGGAAGGATAAAATTGAATCAATTTGGGAAGAGTAAGGTACTAAAAGATGGGATGATGGCAGAGTGGTTTGGGGACTGTATTCCTCCTGAGGGAGGGAAGTAGAGAAAGGAGGAAAATAGATTTTGAAAATCTAGGCTTGGACTAGAGATAAGGTGTGTGTGGTTGTTTGTGGGAGGTGGCAGTTCATTTGTGGGAGAAGACTCAGATTGTTATATGCAAAATCATCTGGAAGGAAACAAATTTAGTTTTAAGAAGAAATATGAATTACAAACACAGATGCCATAAAATGGAACAGTAGCAGAAAGAATTAGCAAGGAACCTAATAGTTGGTCACATCCAAGAAATACAAACAAAGCCTCAAAAAGAGTTAAAATGAAAAACTTGAATAAAATGTATTTTGCTTCAGTGATTAAAAAAGGAGATCGACACGATTTTGGACAATGCAAAAGTAAAAATAGGTTTAGTCAAGAGAGACAGAGAACACTATGCTTAAAGATGCAGGAGATAATAACTAAGATTTATATATCTCTTTAAGTTCTTAGTCAGCTTTTTACAATGATCATCTTGAGGTTCCCAGTAACCTTGTTAGATACATACTATAGATATTGTTACCCAATTTTTATAGATGTGGAAGATGGTGAAATTGAGATTTAGAAATGTAAATGATTTTTGTTTGACACAACAGCTTGTATTAAGCATGGGATTTGATGCCAAGTCTTCCTGACTTCACATATAGTTAGGACTTTATTCACTAGAACAAAGCATTTGATTTAGAGCAAAACAGAGTAGTATGGGTTTCTGAGGCCCTAGGAGGAAGTGAAGGGGGTGTTCTGTGATGTTGAGCTCTTTCTTCAAACAAGTTACGTGACTTTCTTTAAGAGATCTTTTGAAATGCAGACACTTGTCTACTTGGACACTAGTCTGTTGTCATACCAGCAGGCTTATTCACTGGGAATGGTGCCTGTCTATCATGGCTTTTGCAAGCTTCTCTCCCTTTTACCTTCCTGTGCTGGCTGGCTTTGTTGGAACCCCATAAACTTCTGACTCTGGCTGTTCCAGGTCCCATAAGCTTGAAGTGCTACTGCAGCCTGAACAAATTTCCACAACCTAGAGCCAGATCTGCACAGGGCACTGGAAAGAAGAAGGGGGCACTGATGTGTGGGGTTGAATTTCATTGCACACCGAAGTGTCAGTTCTTTGGGTACAGTTCTTTGGTTGGGTCCTTGGGCCAGCTGGTGCATCCTTGCTGTTGGCCGTTTTTGGTACATAATTTGTTTCAAAGAGGTTTGAGAGTTTACGGGGATCAAAGAAAATGTCTAATCCACCATCTTGTTGGTCATGTCACTAAATAAACTCTAGTGGTTTTCTGTCACCTTCAGGATAAAATATAAAATCTTCTGTTTGGCATTCAAAATCATTCATAACCTTCCACCCCCAACACACATGCACATGCTGCCGCTCACACATATACACATACACACTTACACACATATATCCTTTCCAGTATTCTTTTACTTTACTAGCTTCCATGTACTCCTCACATGCTGTCTCCTGATTCTGGACATTTTCACTGGCTGTCTTCATGCCTGGAATTTTCTCCCTACTCATCTCTGCCTCCTGGCTTCCTTTTCCAAAAACCCTTACATCTAATGCCTTCTCTCTGGATCTACCCTCAATTTATCCTGTATATGTCTAATTTGTACAGTTATTTACTTGTTACTTGTTAGACTTTGAGCTCCATGAGAACAGAAACTGTTTTTAACCTTTGTGTCCCCAACTCTTAGCAACAGTGCCTGGCACATAGTAGGTGCTCAGTAAATGTTTAATGATTGATTGACTGATGCTATCTGTTACCCTGGATCAATCACCTAATCCTTCAGTACCTCTAGACAACTAAGATCGTAAGTTGTGGTGAAGATGCTAATCTGTATTGGTTGATTTCCTCCCTGAGACTTTACTATACACATGAAATCAGAAGTCTAGTTGAAAAAAAAATTGGTTTAATCCACCTGCTTTTCCTGTTTTTCTTTCTTTGGTTGCCATTTCTATTTCTTTATATAGTGTAACAGGTACCATGTGTATTAGAATTCCACTGGCAGCATCTAAGGTATTAGAATTTACTGTCATTAATGTTAAAAATAAATTGCTTTAGATGCTACAAATACTGGCTAATAATGTTCCATTTCATATCTTTTTGTTGCCCCCTTCTAGTTTAGTTTGTGAATTCTTTTAGGATTATGTGACTTAGCTGATTCTAATGCCAGCTTTTCTGCTGACTTGTTTTTGTGTCTACTGCTTTTCATAATTTTGTGAGACACTAGTATTGCTCATAAATTCTCTATGTTTTGTAAAGAAACTTGTACTCTAAACTGGTGTTTCCCTTCCCTGTTTGTCAGCTTGGCAAAGAGATGAAGTATTGCTGGCTGAGACGGTTTCTGTGCTCTTAATGCCCCTTCTTTTTTAATGGATGTTTATATTTGTTAAATGTTTCCAAGAAATAGTGCTAATCAGAGTTGATGTTATTACTCTCATTTGTTTCATTTTTTGCAGTCAACAGGCTGTATAAATAGGTCAGATTATAGCTGTTATAAATGCCTGCAATATCATCTTCTTTTCATTATCCTAATTTGATGTTAATTTTGACGTTTGACCTAACCGTGCCAGTTATGTGAATCTACATTCAGCTGATTCCGAAATGAATTCGATGTCTGTAACCTACTAACGTTCCCTCCTTGTTAAGATAGGAATAATTATAGTGATATTTTTTGGTGCTCATCATATCCATAGCTTTCTGGTTCTCTCTTGAATAAAGTATTAATGATATACAGGTTTGAGACTTCTGAATAATTTGTGAGTGTTTAAATTCTTCCATCTCTTAATTGGAAACCACATTTTCAAAAAAATTCTTGGCACCTTTCCAAATGTTCATCTTGGAGATGAAGAGTCAAATTTATTGTTTGTTTGTTTGTTTTAAAGAGAATTTTGTCAAGGTTTTTCATGGAATGGATGCATGAAAGAACATTTATTAAGTAAGCACTTAATTTGTGCCAAGCACTATGCTAAGTGCTGGGGATATAAATGCAAAAATGAGATAGTTCTTGTCCTCAAGGAGTTTACTTGCTAATAGGGAGAGACCATAGTGGAGAGTGGTGTCCTGGAAGGAGTGTTTTGATTTTGTTTGGTACTGAGATGATGAATGGAACCCCTGGGGAGTTGATTGGCTGGCTCTTTCCTTGTTTCTAGAGATGTGAGGGGTGGGAGAAGCCAGTAGCTGCAAGATAATGGTTGTGATGGAATGGGACACATCACTGGAGTTAAATATGGTGAGTTCATACTATACTAGCGTAAGGACCACATGGGCCTCAGACTGTTGAATAGGTAAAGTCTCCTAGAGGAAGATTGCTGGAGGTTCAGTATCCCAGCCTAGTTCAGTAGCACAGCAAATGGTAAAGTACGGTGGTCTGTAGAGGGCAAGGCAGGGTGAGTAACATGGAGATGTTGGGGGGCACTTTTTCCTTCTTCATCGTTTCTGATGTATGTTGGAGCAAAAGTGAACATTTGTAATAGGAGTGAACCAGCATTAAACACCTTAAGTTCCAAACATCAAACATGAATGTTTAGTAAGTTAAGCCCTGATATGTGTAAAGCATTATGTTTTAACATTATGAAGCAGTATTATAAAGTACAAAAGTAAACCCTTTAATCAGTATAATTTATCAATGTGGATTACCTTTTGTTAACTTTTATAGGTTTACCACATTTAACTTGAAAATTATTATTGAAATATAATTGCCAAATGAATGAAGTGAATATTATCATGTAGGGATAGAGATTCTAGTGAAGTTCTTTCTGCTTCTGACATATAAATACATTTGCTATTTAGCATTTTATTTTCAAAATACTTAAATTACATTTGGCTTTACTCTGAAGGATTTCCCTTTTGCTGAGTTAGGAGCATACATGGAGAGATTATATTTTGCCTGAGACATTGAAACAATAATTTGAATATTTGAGTGTTATTTCCCTCTACAATAACTAAAGTTTTCTCAATAAATAACAAAGATGAAATTTGTATTTTATTGTAAAAGATAGTGACTATTGCTGTCACAGGCCCTTTGTTGTTATTTATTTATTGAAATTAAATTTTATTTTTCAAAATGTCAAGCATTTATTTTTTCTTCCTCTCAGTCCATCTCCAGCTGAGGGGAATGGAGAAGGAAAAAACAAAACCCTTGTAACAAATGTGCATAGTCAAGAGAGACACAGTCCCATATTGTCAAAGTCAAAAAATATGTGTCTCATTCTGCATATTATTAATCCATCCCCTATTTGTCAGGAGGTGTAGCATCTAAATTCTTAAATGTCTCTAAGTTTTTCATTTTTTCCATAGTAAATTAGTTACAAACATGGAAATGAGACGTTTATCAAGGAAATATCATGCAAAGATTTATTTTCCCACTTAACTGTTTCCTGTCTAATCTTATACCCATTGGATTTGTTTGTGCAAAATCTTTTAAATATTATATAAACTTGTCAATTTTATCTTCTGATCCTTTTGATTACTTGGTCATGAATTCCCCCACCCCCCACCCTATACCCATAGATTTGGAAGGTAATTTTTTATATCTCATGTTTCCATTTGAAGCTTATCTTGGTATAAGGTGTGAGGCATTGATCTAAGCCTAGTTTCTACCAGACTACTATCTAGTTTTCCCAAAAATTTTTGTGGCATAGTGAGTGCTTACCCTAGTAATGAGAAGTAGAATAATGAGTCTTTGGTTTTATCGAACACTAGGCTACTAGGTTTGTTTATTTGATATTTTATGTGCCTAATTTGTTCCATTGATTGACCTTGCTGTTATTTAGTGCATTTTGATGATTATTGCTAATAAAAAAACTGTGTTTAGATGATTATTGCTTTGTAGTTAATTTCAAATATGGTACTTTTAGACCTTTCCTTTCTCTCTTCCTCTTTTTCTTTATCATTTCCCCTGAAATTCTTAACCTTTTATTTCTGCAGATAAATTTATTACTCTAATTGTATGAAGTTTGGTAGTTTCATATGGCACTGAATAAGTAAATTAATTTAGGTACTATTCTCATTTTTATTGTCTGGACTCAGCCTACTCATGAGAATTCTCTTAAGTTATTTGGATCTGTCTTTATTTCAGCAACTAGTGTTTTGTAATTGTATTCATATGGTTCCAGCATGTATCTTATCTTGGTAGTAGATTCCCAAGTATTTTATACCTTCTGTAGTTTTTTAAATGGAATTTCACTTTCTTTCTCTTCCTGCTTGGATTTCATTGATAATATATAGAAATGCTGATGACTTAGAAGGATTTATTTTGTATTCTGAAGTTTTGCTGAAGTTGTTAAATGTTTTAATTATTTTTTTTAGTTGACTCTCTAGAGTTTTTAAAGTACACTATGATTCATTTCCAGAAAGTGATATTTTGTTTCATCTTTGACAATACTTATTCTCTCTCCATTTTTCTTGTCACATTTCTGTATTTTCTATATTTATTATATATTTTATATATATTATATATTTCTATATATTCATATTTCTATTCCTAGCCCTTCTAGCACTACGTGAAATAGTGATGACAATGGACATTCTTGAATGGTTTGTGTCCGATTTTATTACAAAGGGCTTTTGTGTTTGTGTTTTGAGCATCTCTGTTGCCGTAACAGCTTTTCATTGTGGGATTCCTTTTTGTTTGTTTTGTTTGCTCATTCTTCTGGCTACTTTCTGACTTAAGACTTGATGTTAGGGCTACTTTCTGTGCTCTTCTGGAGGGAAGGTTGGGACTGGTACTGTTGCTGATTTATTAGTAGGGAGTGTTTATTAGTTCATTGGTAGTGAGTGTTGTATTATCCCAGGATCTCGGAAATAGGTTGGGGTTCTGTAAGTTTTCAGTGTTCCCAAAGTGATATGATACAGAGTAAAGTGTAAAGTGTAAAGGCTTCCCCTGTGATCTGAGCCCTGCAAGTTCCTGACCAGGGTTTGGGTCTGAGTAACAACAGACTCTTTTTTTTTTTAATTTTTATTTATCTATCTATCTATCTATCTATCTAATCTATCTATTTATTTATTTATTTTTAGGCAGTTGGGGGCTACGTGACTTGCCCAGAGTCACACAGCTAGTGTCAAGTGTTTGGTTTGAGGTCGTATTTGAATTCAGGTTCTCCTGACTTCAGGGCCAGTGCTCTATCCACTGCGGCACCTAGCTGTCCCTAAATGATAGTTGTTTGGCTTTTTTTCATTTTTCTTTTTTTAGGCAATTGGGGTTAAGTGACTTGACCAGGGTCACACAGCTAGTAAGTGTCAAGTGTTTGGTCTGAGGATGGATTTGAACTCAGGTCCTCCTAACCTCAGGGCCAGTGTTCTATCTGCTACACCACCTAGCTGCCCCCAACAATAGACTCTTTACTCAGCTACTGTCAGCCAGCTAGGAAGGAGACTTTGCTCTTTCAATGGTAGACTTGCATGCTTTCCTTTGATCTGGGGGTCCTACCATGGTTATTTTTCTGCAGGCTTCCATGCGGGACTGGAAACTAGAACTGAGCTGCAGTTTAGTTCCAGCAGCTGGAATCAGAGCTATATAATTACTATTTGCTTCTGAACCTGTTTCTCAGTACATAGCTGGGGCCCAGGGTTCTTTCTGTGCCACTCCTAGGTGCGGTTCACCTTTTCAAGCCATTCTGGATCTGTGACCTAGAATTGGGTAGTGTGTCAGAGCTTCCAGATGGTACCCACTGCTGCATCCTTTGCTAGTACAGGAATCTCTGAGATCTCATCCTTCCCTATTCTTGCCTAGTCTTGGCCCTCTTTTAGTTCGTGGGCACTGGAATCTTCCACATTCAGCATTCTCCTGGCTAGACCCTGCCCCTCATTTCTGTAGACCTCTGTGTTTGTCTCCCCAAGCTTCTCTGGGCTGCAGAAATGACTGACTAACTTTTTCATAGAAATCCAAATCAAAATTTGAGCTTGATTTTTCTAGGTCTTTGTAGAGGAGGTATGGTGAGAGAGCTAGTGTGTAAGTCTTTTTTTTTTTTTTTTTTTTTTTGGTAAGGCAGTTGGGGTTAAGTGACTTGCGCAGGGTCACACAGCTAGTGTCAGGTGTCTGGTCTGAGAGGAGATTTGAACTCGGGTCCTCCTGACTCCAAGGCCAGAGCTCTTTTCTATTGCGCCACCTAGCTGCCCCTGACATACTAATTCTTTAGGATTAAATTATTTAGTCTCTATTTTTAGTCGTTTGTTCAGTGATCCCTTATTTATTTATTTGTTGTGAGCCCTTATCTTTTGCCTTTTTGGAATATGGCATTCCAAAGATTTTTTTCCTTCTTTATGGTAATTGCAGTATAGACTTGTGTGATCCTGACCTTGATGTTTGATCTCTTCCTTTTGGGCTGCTTATGATATTTTTTCTTTGACTTGGAAGCTCAGGATTTCGGATATAACATCCTTGGGTGGTTTTTGTTTGTTTTATTTTTTATTTATTTAGAAAGTAAATTCTTTTTTCACTTTGCTTTCTGATATTTTTAGTTTCCTTTTATGAGTTATAGAAATATGGTTGTTTGGTCCTTTTTTTCAGAGTTCAATGAACTATATATATTTCATTTATGATTTTGCTTATTTCATATATCACTTTTTCCACCCATTCTTGTAGTTCTTGTGGCCAGGTCCTTTTTATTGCTGAGACTTTCCTTGTAATTGTTGTGGGATTTCTTTCTTCTTCTCTCAGCCCATCTTACTTTTTCCTCATGTTTGATATTTTTTTCAGTTTACTCATATTTTCAACCTCAAATCTTAAATTGGGATTTTGTGCTTATTAGCTCAGTCTCCTCTGGAATTCTTGCATGGTTTGGTTAGGTCATTTTTGTTCTCGTTTCCTCTGATCATTGTTCCCAATCCAGATAGGGTGATTGGCATTAGACCTTACCCTTTTTCTGAATCCTGGTTTCTTTCTTAGTTTCCTTGTGATCCACTGAGGTTTTTGACCTGATTTGGGTCTTCATTTCCTTGCATTATCCTTAGTCAGGAATTGATTTCATCTCCTGCTATGATCCTGATAGATCTCAAGGGGATGTGGTAAATGATAATGGTATAAGGCCTCCTTCATAGAACAGTAGGTGCTAATGTGTAGGCAGAATTGGCCTTATGTCTCTTTTTGTAGCCTCTGGTGCTTTAGGGAGTTCACAGCCAGTCCTTGTCTCACTGCACAATGACTTAAGGAGATAATTCTTTCTTTGCTCCCCTCTTCCTCTTGTATTTGATAGGCCAGCATATGGATCTTTCTTCAGGCGACTGATCATTGGAACTTGTGCTGGCTTTTGACATTTCTGTTCATGGTGCAAGCTGACTTCAGGTCTTTTTGAGAAAGACGTAACAAAGATGGGGAAAACAACTTGGCAAAACTACTGGTATATTAGAAAGAAAAATTATATTCAATGTTCCATGCCTGTAATTTTCCGCCTCTGGGAAGAAGTTGGGGAGGTGACTTCTTGGGTTTTAGATACTTTTAAAAAGAAAGTAACGATTTATGATTATAGTAAAATCATACTGTAGCAAAGTTGAGTTTTTAATGTAACATCCAGGCGATACCAAGTTTCTGGTATCAGTTTATAATTTAGGCTATTTGTGATCAGGATGGACCTGTTCTCACCAACTTTTTAATTTGCCAGATCTATGGCAAATACTCTTATTGCTGTAACATTTCACACAAGTGATCTGTAACATTTCACACAAGTATCAAATACCAGCATTAACAATCTTTAACATCCTTTTTTTGGACTGCTAAATAAAGCTTCTTGAAAATTAAAGCTTTTTTAGTGTTTGTAATTAAGTAAACTAGTATGTTTTTATGACCTCATGCCATTCACTATCTCTCCCTTGAAGTTCCCATAGTTACAGTCTTTCAAAATGAGTAAAATTTTCTGGGCAACTTCTTCATCTTTTTCTATCTGATATGAAAGGTTTAGTTATGGGGAAAGGAGGTAGCAATTACTTTTCTGTATGAACTTTTTTATGAACTGATAAATATTCATTTCTAAACCATTTACAATTTTATAGTTCAGATTATTGGTCTTGGCTTTTGTTCAAAATTGAGTCAAATTTCAATTTAGCTTTAATAGGGGACTGGGAGACTTACTTTTCTTTCCAATTACTTATTGGGAGTTAATCCACATATCTATTCAACAAATGTCATATGGAGAAGATAAATATTGCATTTTCCATTTAGTTCTACTTTGTGATGCTGTGATCTACTGTCTCATGAGGAATGAGGCCCATATTTAGTGTGATATTAATTTTTCTTTCATAGCAACTTATATTTGTTCTTATGTTGATTTTCAGACATGAAAATTTTTTTTTGTCAGTTTCATTTTGAATTGTTTCTACATTTAATTTAATTTTATGAAGGTTGGATTAAAAATGTCTTTCTTTGGTAATTGTTGCATTTGGTCAGCTTCTGTTTACTTAAAAATGCTTGGTTAATGGCAGATGATTTTGATAATCCACGATCCTCAAGTGGCCAATCTTATGACGTAACCAATAGTTCATAAAGAAGATATCAACAAAGAAGTAGAACCTCTGAAAAGAACTAAATACATTTTTAAAAAAGAAAGCATCCTTTGGTTGCAAAATTTAATTTTTTATTAATTGCCTTCAGGAGCAATATGCTAAAAATTCACCAGATGGAGGTATTTCCTTGTTAAAAAAAAAAAAGAAAGAAAGAAAAAAGAATGGTGTAACAATTCAAATGAAATACAACATTTTCCTGTTTTTCAGAGTGACAAATTTGTGTATGTGAGATAGTGGGTTGAAAAGGCTTGAATGTTTACTGTTATAACTTACTATATACTGTTATTGTTTTTAACCACATGCACATAACTTATGTGTAAAACCTACGGTGTACATTTTAAAACTGCTTTGAGTTATATTTTTAGATAATCTAGTCAAGACACCATTTATTAAGTGCCTTCTATTTGCCAAGTACTGTGCTAAACACTGAGGATACAAATAGACGCAAAAAGAAATCCAATTCCTGCCCTCAAGAAGCTTACATTCTAATGGAGGAAAGACAGAATATAAAATGGAGCTGAACAGGGAGGAGGGGGATACTTTACATTTTGTCTTTTTCTTTTTAAAATGTGGTGTGTTATAGCATAAGTAGGCATTTTGGTTTTATTTTTCAATTTATCTCCCTTCTCCCCACAGCAAAATTTTTTCAAATCCTAAAAAAAAGAAATTGTTCAAGTTCTGCTTTGTTTTGTATCAGTTTATAGAGTTCTACCTAGTTCCCTCTGAAACTATCCATTTCATCATTTCTTACATTCATATATTATAATTTGTATAGCCATTCTCCAGTTGGAGGGTACCCTCTTAATTTCCAATTTTTGGCTGCCATGAAAAAGAGCTATTATAAATATTTTTGTACATATAGATTCTTTTCTTCTTTTATTTCTTTGGGATGTACACCGAGTGTTGGTATAGTCAAAAGTTATGGATATTTTAATAGATTTTTTGGCCATACTTTCAGAATGTTTTCCAGAATGCCTGGACCAATTCATAGCTCCACTCACCAGTGTGCTAGTGAACCTGTTTTCACTCAGCCTCACCAACATTTATCATTTTCCTTTTTGTGATCTTCTACAGACTGATAGTTGTGAGGTGGTCCCTTGAATTTATTTTAGTTTGCATTTATTAATTATTTGGAGCATTTTTTCATATTGATAGCTTGAAGTTTTTTCTTTGACAACTTCCTGTTCAACCCCTTGACCACCCATCTGTTGGGGAATGGTTCTTCTTATAAATTTGTATCCTTTCCTTATTTATCCTTATCCTAGATAAAATCTCTGTCAGAGAAACTTGTGAAGATTTTTTTTTCTAGTTACCCATTTCTCTTCTAACTTTGACATATTAGATTTATTTGTAAGAAAATTTTAAATTTTATATTACTGATATTTTTATTTTATCTTGTATCATCTTCTCTATCATCAGTATAATCATGAACTTCTCTGTTCATGTATCTTAAAGGTAATTTCTTTCTTGCACCTCTTATCTGTTTATATATCCATTTATATCTAGATAATGTATCCTTTTTTATGATATGATACAGCGTGTACAACATATGACCTGTCGGCAACTTGCGGCCTACCAAAGGATTTTGGCTGCCTACAAAAAACTTAGAGTTGCCATTGCCCACTCTCTGCTGTTTGTCACATGACCCGAGGCAACCAACCATCATCACTCTGTCTCTAGTCTCACCTGTCTGAGGCCTGAAGAAGTTTACAAGTTGTGCAGGTCTGATATGATATGTTGATCTAAACCTAATTTTTCCAGACTGCTACCCAGTTTTAACTAAAAAACACTTTTCCAACTAGAATATTGTGGGTAAGTCACACGAGTTTTATAATAGCTAAGTAATTCCTTTTGATGTAGTGTTATTTTGAGGCTGTCTTTATTTCCTATAGGAGTTCTTAACCCTTTTAGTGTCATGGAACTCTTTGACAGTATGGTGAAGCCTATGAACCCCTTCTCAGAATAATATTTTTAAAGGCATAAAATTAAATGCATGGGATTACAAAGCAAGCTAATTATATTGAAATTTGATTTTTTGAAAATGAGTTTATGGAACCCAGTTTAAGAACCCCTTCTTTAGAGAGAGGGGATCATTGTAGGCAATATAAGCTGATGATGGTTTATTACTTGCTTTTTAAAGTGGAGGATCTTTGAAGGTCTTAATTTTTAAGAACTGTCCAGCTAGTTCTGGTGGTAGATGCCTCTAATCCATACTATAGGAGACTTCAGGCTGGTAGATTGCTTTAGCATGGGAATTTTGAGCTATAGTGGGACTAAAGCCGATTGGTTTTCTGCACTGTCTCGCAGCAATTATGGTGAGGTCAAGGAAATAGATCCTAAGGAGGGGCAAACCAGCCCCTCCTCAGAAATAGAGTAGGTCAGACTTCTCTGCTGATTAGTGGTGGAATTGGGCCCATAAGTGGCCAGTGGCCATTGTACTTCAAACCTGAGTGAGATGGTGAGACCTAGTCTCTCCCCCCACCTCCCACAAAAGACTTTAGCTCTGTGTAGGCCAGTATAGTACTGTGCTACAAAACAAAGATATGTTCTCTTGTAATATCATTTTGGTGTCTTAATGCTTTGCCTCAGTTATTTCCTCAATTATTTCAATAAATTTTTGATCTTTACTCCATTATCTTCATTTGTCCATTATACCCTAAAGAATTATTGTTTAATTCTTTCTCCTGGTATCCAGAGAAAGAAAATTTTATATTTTTCCTTACATACCTTTACAAAATTTTATATTTTTCCTTACATACCTTTACATGCTTGCTTAAAAATGCTCAAAATGCTCTTCATCATTTCTTGCATTGGCATTTGAATATCTTGACTCCAGAGGCCTTCCATTCTAGCCCATATCTAAACAGTAATACACTATATAATGTACCTGACAAGGAGTATTCAGCTATTGCTTGAAGATTTCCATTGAGGGAGCAATCACAAACTCATGGCAACTGGTTCCACTTTTGGATAACTGTAATTGCTAGGAAATTTTTTCTTGTATCAATCTCAAATCTGCTTATTTTAATTACCACTAATTACTAGTTCTGCCCTCTGGGTCCAACTCATAGTACTTCTTACATGTTATAATTCTTGAAATACTTAAAAATATTTATCATATTCACTCTATATCTTCCCTTCTCTGGACCATGACATTTCCAGTTCCCTCACGGTCTTCCACCATTCTGGTTGCCTTCCTCTAGTTATTTGCTGTTTTCTCAATATTCTTTTGGTCTGGTCAGTCAGGGTTAAAAATTAGCAAAGCTCACTTCTCATCATGAAGTGCCATTTTATTTTTTTTTTAATTTTTTTTTATGAAGTGCTATTTTAAAAAATAAAATCAGACCTGAAAAAATGATGTATACATGCATGCATACGTATATATACATACCTGTATGTATATGTAAATATTTAAATATATTTATATAAATACATATATGTGTGTGCATAGTCACATTTTATTTATTTTTCTTATTAATTTACCTTGATCTGGGTACTAGGGAATAACATTTTCTCGTGTGTGTGTGTGTGTGTGTGTGTGTGTGTGTGTGTGTGTGTGTGGCCCCTCCGTTCTTGACAAACTGATTTATAATTCATTGTGGATTTTCAACATTTGGTTTTTTATTAATAAAGGAAAAATGAATTAGTACACATTGTTTTTCTTCCAACTCATATCCTCCATATACATGTATTACATATGTGTACATATAGATATTAATGTATGTGTCTTTAAACTTAAATATCAACATTTTTGCAACCTGCCATAACTTTTTGCAAGCCTCATTCAGAAAATAAAAAGTAATGTTACTTACTCATATGATTTAAATGATAAATTGTTAAACTTCTGTATCTATTTTCTGGAATTGTGTGTTTTCTTTACTTATGGTTGCTTGATTAAATTCTGATTCTGTACTACACTCACATAAATTAATATAACTATTTGATTTGTCATCTACAATCTTAATATAGTGACTATGACTACTTACTAATTAATTTATAGTACATTGACTTAAATTTGTATATTAAATGATTGTACCCTTATAAACTCAGAGAAGGGAATGGAGAATGGAACAAACATTTATATAGTACCTCCTATGTGCCAGGCATTATGCTAAGTTCTTTAATCAATATTTTCTTACTTGATTCTCATTACAACCCTGGGAAACAGGTGCTGTTATTATCTCCATTTTACAGATGAGAAAACTGAGGCAGGTGGTTGTTAAGTGACTTGTCCAGGGTCACATAGCTAATAGGAGTCTGAAACGGAACTTAAACTCAGAATTTCTTTACCACAGGCCTAACATTTTATCCACCGCACCAACCAATGTAGGCAAAATGAGAAATAATCGGAAAGTCATTTTTGTTTAAACTACTGAAAATTTTTTTTAAAATGTCACTGGATCTCAGAGTATGTTATGACAATATCAGAAGTCAATGTGCCTGCCAGACTTGTATATTGTACATATGTGAATCTTTCTTGATAGAGACTGTTGTTGTACTTCAGAGGCATGATTGAGACTCAATTCTCATTTAATGCCATGAATTTTCACAATAGGTTGGATGAAGGTTTCTTAGCTTTGTGATATACCCTGGATAGTTATTTTTGCTAAATATGGATAACAGTACACTTGATGAAGAATTATTTTTAGGTCATTGCCTTTGGGTGGAACCAAAGAAACAAAAATTCTAACTAATTTAGCATTCTGGTTAATTATACTTCTTAAGTCTTAGTTTCCAGATTGTATAATTTCTAATTAGGTGCTTTCAACAATAGGGTTTAATGTTTCAGTAATAGTTTTACAAGTAGTAGAATAGAATTTTACATTTTTGAACATTATGTAATTTCTCACTCTCTTTTAAGAGTATGAATTATTCAGTAGTTGAAAATCCCTTATATGCAAAAGACTGTTTTAGGTGAGAACCAGAACTTACTTGACAGTGGAGATAAGACACAAAATAAATTACAAGATAGACCATGCTGTATATAAAGTATATAGTGAATTTCAAAGCATTCACAGAAAGCCTAGGTGTCATAAAATTCTGTAGAGGAAATCAGCCTATGAAGATGAAATGTTTTTGAGAATCAAATTATGATATTATAAAATCAAACCAACAAACATTTATTAAATGCTTATCATGTGCCAAATACTACACTAAGCACTCAAGATACAAAGAAAGGGGGAAAACAGCCCTTGTGCTCAAGGAGCTCATAGTCTAATAGGGGAGAAAACAGGCAAACAATTATTTTCAAACAAGCTAGATACAGGATAAGTTGGAAACAATTAGCATAGGGAACAAACTAGTATTAAGGGGGGATCAGGAAAAGCTTCTTGTAGAAGTTGGCATGTAGTTGGACTTAAAAGAAGCCAGAATATGGAATTGAGTAAAGGGAGAGTTCCAGGCATGGGATTGAAAATATATAGCTGAAAGATTGGAAGATGTAGATAAAGTGTTTTATTTCAGGAATAGCAAAGAGGCCAGAGTCACTGGATCTCAGAATATTGACTTCTTTCTTTGATGATAACATATAGCATATCTTTGTCATTTACAGTTATTAAAAAACTTTTTCAAACAAAGAATAAAGAACTAGTGTGTGGAGGTCTATGTTAATCCAAGTGTGCAGTAGATACTTAGCCATATAATTTCCCAATTTGGACAATTCTCTGTTAATAAGAGAAACTTTCTAGATATATCCAGAAATACTACATTCTCAAAATTCTAACATATAACAACATTTCACATCTTCTATTTGTTTCTCTGGTGTTTCTATGACAACCTAAACTATGTACATTTACTTTTTGAGCAAGTGCTTATAGGAAACTTTGGCAGCACCACATTTATGCTAAGCTAATTGAATTATAAAATCAGTGCCTCAGACTTTTGTTTCCTTGCCAGCAATGTCAGCTGATGTTTAGGAATATTTTCAATGGCATACTTTTCTGATAATTTTCAGCAGGCTGTAATAAGCTGTCATTTAAAGAAGGTCTTAGTCATGAATGTGTATAATTTCTGAATTCCTTCAAAGGATTAGATCATGAAAAAATGTAAATCTAGTTTACACATAGGAAATCATGAAACTCAGTGAGTGAAAGCCTAATATTAGAAAAGAAGAAATAGAGCTTATTCCATGATTTTGAGAATAGACTTTCCTTCAGGCTGGTAATAAAGAATTTACATTTTTAGTCAGTGCTGAGTATTTCATCATACTGTTTTACTGTTGAAAGATGAACAGGACAGTAGATGTAGCGATTGAGGTTGGCACCCTGCCCCCCATCCACTATTGATTAGAAGAATTCTGTTTTGAAAGATAGGTCATTTAACTTTGTAGGTAGTTAAGGTATATTTTCTTCATTTACCACCCCACTGTGTTTAACATGTATGCCTTATGCAGAGGCTTGACTAGTCATAGGAAGTCTTTGGCCTTAGAGGAATACATTTTCTGGTTAAGTATTGTATGGCTCTTTCTCTTAACCACTGATGCCTTTTGAATTCTGTTAATAGATTAATTTTGGGGTAGTTAGATGGATAAATCAGTTTTCTTTTTTGATTTCATAAATAGTAGGTCCAATATAAAATATAAATATAGGTCACCATGCATTCATGTTGATTAAAGAGAAATATTCTATTTCTTTTGTTTCTTTTTAAAAAATTCAATATTTAAAAATTTCAGTTCCAGTTTTTTCCTCACTTCTGCCCCTCTCCCACCCATTGAAAAAGCAAGCAATATGATATCAGTTATACATATGAAATCATGAAAAACATATTTCCATATTAGCCATGTTTAAAAAAAAAGAAAAATGGAGCAAGTTAAAAAAAAAAAAGTTTGCTTCACTCTGTACTCAGAGTCCATCAGATTTCTCTCAGGAGGTAGATAGCATTTTTTGTCATGGGTCCTTTGGAATTATCTTGGACCTTTGTATTGATCTGAGTAGCTAAGTCTTTCACTTATTGTTACAATATTGCTGTTACTGTGTATACTGTTCTCCTGATTCTGCTCACTTTACTTTGCATCAATTCATATAAGTCTCCCCAGGTTTTTCTGAAACCTTGCTCATCATTTCTTATAGCACAATAGTATTCCATCACAATCATATACCACAGCTTGTTCAAACATTTCCTTGTTGATAGACATCACCCTCAGTTTCTGATGCAACCACAAAAATAGCTGCTACAAATATTCTTGTACATAATTCCCTTTTATCTGTTTAGGTTATAGACCTAGTAGTAGAATCGAAAGGTATGCACAGTTTTATAGGTCTCTGGGCATGGTTCCAAATTGTTCTCTAGGATGGTCAAACTAGTTTCCTAACTCCATCAACAGTGTATTAGTGTATCTATTTTTCCACATCCCCTCCAGCAATAATCATTTCCCTTTTCTGTCATGTTAGCTGATCTGATCAACGTGAGGTACCTTAGAATTGTTCAGTAGTGATTTTATAACATTTTTTCATGTGATTATTGTTAGCTTTGATTTCTTCTTTTGAAGAAATGTCTTTTGACCATTTATCAACTGGAGAATGGCTCCTATTTTTATAAATTTAGCTCAGTTCCCTATATGTTTAGGAAATGAGCCCTTTCTCAGAGAAACTTGCTATAATTCTCCCCACCCCCAGTTTCCTGCTTTCCTTCTAATTTTGGCTGCATTAGTTTTATTCATGCAAAAACTTTTTAATTTTATGTAATCAGTCTTACCTCATTCTATTTTTCAGGTCAGTTGTTTTTCTGATGAAATATTTCACATTTTCTTCTATTTTTTTTCGTCCTTTTGACTTTGTTTCATGGAGTTATTAGCCTCTACTTGCCCAATTTTAATTTTTAATGAATTATTTTATTCAGTAAACTTTTATATCTCTCTTTTCATTTAGCTAAGTCTGCTTTTTAAGGAGTTCTTTTTTTCAGTGAAGCTTTGTGCCTCTTTTACCATTAGGCCAATTCTTCTGTTTTTTTTAAGGTGTTACTTTCTTCAGTGTTTTTTTAATGCCTTTTTAATAATCAAGCTGTTAATTGTTTTTTTTATAATTTTCTTGCATTGCTTCCCCCCCATTTCTTCCCTATCACTCTTAATTGATTTAAAAAATAAATTTGCTTAGCTCTTCCAAAAATTCTTGTTCAGTTTGTGTCCAGTTCACATCCCCCCCAACCCCCTCATGCTTTGCTTGTCGCTGTTTTGACATCTTTGTCGTCTTCTGAGTTTATATCTTGATCTTCTCTTTCATAGTACCTTTTTATGGTTAGGTTCTTTTTTTGTTGTTTACTCATTTTCCCAGCCTATTTCTTCACTTTGAACTTTACGTTAAAGTTGAGCTCTGGTTTTTTTGGGGGGGAGGGGGAGGTACTGTCCCAGACCTCAGGCTTTTTTGCATTGCTGTTTTCAGAGCTAGTTCTTGGGATTTGAAATTTTCTGGGAGGGAGAGCAAGGCAATTGGGGTTAAGTGACTTGCCCAGGGTCACACAGCTAGTAAGTGTCAAGTGTCTTGTCTGAGACCAGATTTGAACTCAGGTCCTCCTGACTCCAGGGCCGGTGCTCTATCCACTGCGCCACCTAACTGCCCCTGGGATTTGGAAGTTTTCAGTGCTTCCAAGATGGTGTGATCCAGGGAAAGGTGTGATCACTGTTCTCCTGGTCTGCGCTCCAACCCATCTTGGTTGGAGCCAACATGGTGGAGAAGAGGAAGCAGCTGAGTTCTCCCAACATTCCCCTCTAAACAACTTTAAAATAGCAGCTCAAATTGAACTCTGGAGCAGCAGAGCCAACAAAAGATTGGGGTGAGACACTTTTCCATTCTAAGGAAACTTAGAAGGTCAGGAGAGGTCTGTGACAAGGGCTGGCCTATGTGGTAGCAATACCAGCTGTGGACACTGGAGGCAGCAACATCAGCTTCAGGAGCTCTTAATCCACAGAGGGTAAGAGGTTCTGGTAACTGATCAGAAAGAGAATATAGGGTATTCCTATGCTAGCACTGGGCTTAGGACAAGGCGTTATTTGGCAAATCCGCTGCCTCTACCAACTTCTGAGTCACAGTTCCCAGGTGGAGAGAAGTGCATAAAGTCACAAAGAAGCAGGGGCCTGAGTAACATTATCATGTTCAGTCTCAAGTGAGCCCAAGTCCTGAGGAACAATATCACTTTCAGTCCCAAAACAGCAGGATCCCTGACCAGTAGTACTCCTTGTAGCTGCAAGGAATCAAGGGCCTATCCTCTGCTTTTTTGAGTTCACTTGAAGTATAATAGATTCTCCTCCAATCCCTCATTTTAACTCTCTGAATCTTTATGCTATAAGTTTCTTATAAACAACACATTGTTGGATTTTCTTTTCTAATTCATTCTATTATCCTCTTCTATTTTGTTAGTGAAGTCATCCCATTTATGTTCATAGTTATAATTGTTATAATTGTATATTTTCCTCTATTTTGTCTTTTTATATTTTTTCCTTTGTTCACCCCAGTATTCTTCTTCACAAAGAAAAAGAAGGTGCTAAGAGGGAAGTTTGCTTAACACTTCCTCTTGCTCTGATTCTCTTCCTTTCGCTCCACTATAGGTTTTTACTTTTTTCGATTATTCTTAATCACACTTTGACAATCTCCCCATCAGACATTTGAATTGGTTTTTTTTTTTAAATTTATGACTACTCCTTCACCTTATGCCCTTCCTCTTAAAACGCCTTCTCAATCTCCTATTTCTCTATTGAGTTTAATGTACTTTTACACCAGCCTCTTTCTGTGTGCATGTGTATATATGAGTATGTTCTACTTTCTTTTGCTTGGTCAAGTGAAAGTGAAATTTATGGGATGCCCATTCTCCCAGTCCTTCCTTCCATATTTTTTGTACACTCTTCATCTTATACCTCTGTGTGTGAAATTTTCTTTGTGTTTCTTTATCATTGTTTCTTCAAGTGCATTTTTAGAGCTTTACTGTGTTGTTTGTAGAGCAGTTACACTGCTTTGGGTCCTAAAAAGCTACAGTACCCTACTAATGTACATTTGGAGATGGAGTTTGGAGTTGGAGGACATCATTTAAGATCAAATTGAGACTTGAGTTGTACTGGTGCAAGAGAGAAGGTGGTATGTGAGTTTGCCATTATTTTTTCTTTTTTCTTTTAAAAAATACTTTATTTTTCCCCAAGTATATGTAAAACAACTTTGAACATTTTTTTTAAGTTGAGTTCCAAATTCTGTTTCTCCTCTCCTCTTACCCTCTCTCAGACAGCAAACAATCTGATATAGGTTATACTTGTGCAATCATGTAAAACATTTCCATATTAGTCATTTTGTACAAGAAGACTCCAACAGGAAAGAAGAAAGAAAAAAATAGTATGCTTCGGTCTGTATTCAGACAACATTAGTTCTTTCTCTGGAGGTGGATAGCATTTTTCATGATCAGTCCTTTGGGATGATCTTGGATCATTGTATTGCTGTAATTGTGTACAATGTTGTCCTGGTTCTGCTCGCTTCACTTTGTATTCATTCACATAATTCTTTCCAGGTTTATCTGAAATCATCCTGCTTGTCATTTCTTATAGCACAGTTGTGTTCCATTACAGTCATATCCCACAACTTCTTAACCCCTTTTCTCAGCTTTTTCAATCTTCTGATAGGAGTATAGAACCCATTTTTATGCTTTCTCAATTAACAAACATTTATTAAGGTTGCCTGATGATTTCACTCACCATCCATGTGGCTTCCTAGACAACACCTCTTCCCCTTTAATATTTGTTGTTTCTTCCTATTCAAATGTATGGTCCTTGAAGGCGGGGACTAGCTTACTAAGCACATAGTAATCTTTTGTTTCTAACTCCAGCATTTAGCAAGTGTTGCACATAGTAACTACTTAATAAAAACTTTTTCATTCCTATTTTCATTCATATATTTATTAAGCATCAAGTTTATGTTAGTCATTGTACTATATTAGAGATTCAAAGACAACAATGAAATAGTCCTTATTCTGAAGATGCTTACAGTCTATTGAGAGGACAATATATATGCTTAATATATATAGAATAAATACATAGATCTGTGAGCCTTAGATTTTTTTGTATGCTGTCTTTGAGATTAGTATATTTTGCTTGCATGGTGAACATATTTTCTTTTACTGTTATGGCTTTTTGCTTCTCTTCTAGATTATCCTTTACTTCTTTGTATTGGCATTCCCAATCTCATTTCTTTCTCTTGTTCTCTTTGTTCTCTTTTTTGTTTCCTTGGTGAGGCTTACCTTTGCAGATTTTCCTCAAATTCCACTGGGTCTTCTGTCTCAAGTATTGAATCATTTTCCTTTGTTTTGCGGTATTTCTTCATAGATGTGTGAACTTATTTACTAGATCTGGATTCCATATTTCCCTTGGCTGTTACTGTTTTTCCTGTTGATTTAACTGTTTGTGTTCAAAGTATTTGAGTTTTCTTTCTAAAATTTTTGGTGATTTCATTTTTTCCCTCTTATTTTCCCTAGTCCTCAGTAAATGACTCATGCCCTGATTGTGGTTTTCTTTGGGGATAGTTCTCCAAGTTTCTCAGTCTCCTCTCAAACAGAACAATTTATAGTTCATCAGTCTAGGTCTCTGCTCCAGCCAACAGGCTTGGAGTGCTGCACAGCTCCTGAACGCATACAGTGTTTTGTCCTGGTGTCCTGTCCTGCTCCATCTATTCCTCAGTTCTTTGACTGGGCACCAGTGCTTTTGGAGCTTTATAGCAGTGGTGCTAGAAGGTTGTTCCTTTGTGCACCAGTTCTCATAAGTATCTTAGCTATATGTATGTATGTAGACTCTCTATATAATGACTATTAAAGTTCCAAATCATTCTACATTGGAAAAATATTAATATAACATTATCTTAGAACAATTTTCATTGTAATTTTATACTGTCAGATTTATATAATTGCTAGTTTCAGCTTATAAAAACATTGCACTATTTACATAGGTATCATGTTAATAATAGTTACAGCAATTTAAGTCCATGACACTAATAGAATGGACAGGAGCAAGGATTTTGAAGAAAAAATTAAAATTTTGTTAATTCTGATAATTTAGTCAACAAGGAAAAAATGTGTATTTCTTATGTTTCCTTTTGAAAGGAAGAAGAAAAGCCAATATTTTATAGAATAAGAATTTAATTACCTCTAGGAAGTGTTCCTCAGTATCTTTTTACTCTCTCTGTAACTCAATAATGTTATTATTTGACACCTGCCATGGGAGAAATATCTTCTCTTTGAGTTCACATTTGGTAGTTGTTGCCCAAATATATTTACCACAATGCAGAAGTTATAGAGGTAAAAACATCTAGGTTTTATTATTATGATCAAGCATGGGTTTAGGCCTCAGAGACAACCTGAACCTCTATTAAGGCATTCAGAAGCCCTCTTGTAGACAAAATTATGTCAGACTGAGAGCAAAATAATTCTTTTACGTGTTGTAATCTTGTACGTTTCTCTTAGGTCATAAAAGTTAAAGAAAAAATAGATCTATAATCCCATATTTCTTTGAATGCCGTTAACAGTTGAGTAAATTTAGTTAAACAGAGTCATAATCTCATACAACCCCTAAGGAAACAAACCTTGTCAAACAGTCCATAGGTAAACTAAGTCAGGTAACAGATTAAATTACAATTAGAGGATTTACAAGTAGGCTGTTTCAAGGATTTACATGTCCTGAGGAGTCAGGGACAATTAAGATTCTTCCTCTGGCTTCTTATCTAAGGAGTGTTTAAGGCTTTAAGCAAATTTTCATTTCCCATGGGACAGGTTTTGGTCAGATGAAGTTAATATTAACAGAAGACGGTTTCAGTTAATTAAAAGTGGTAGGAGAAATAAAAGGAAATCAAAAATAAAAAAATTCCCATTATACATCCTAAAATATATTTCACCATTCAGCATTCAGAATGGAAGAGAACAGAAGTGTGTAACAGTTTGAACTTTATTTGTTTTTGGTATTTTTTTTTTGGTTAGGCAGTGGGGTTAAGTGACTTGCCTAAGGTCACACAGCTAGTAAATGTGATGTGTCTGAGGCCGTATTTGAACTCAGGTCCTAGTGAATCCAGGGCTGGTGCTCTGTCCACTGCGCCAGCTAGTTGCCCCAACAGTTTGAACTTTAAATGCTTCCTTGTTCCCCTTCTGTATTCTTTTCTATTCTGTAACCATTATAGTCAGTATATAGGATTTTTCGGTCCTAGAACTTTTTAAATATTCCCCTAGGGGCCTTTAATGATGTAAACATACTTTCCACCTTCCCATTAGGTACTTAAACTCCTAAGTTTGGACCAGCGAGTGTGATAAAGAATGGAAAGAGCATTGTAAATGTTTAATTTTAAAATATTTTTAAAGGCTACCGTATATGCATTTGTGAGAATTCCCTCGGGAGTCATCCACATTAGAATAAATATTACATTGTATGATCAAGTGAAGCTTTTTCCCTTGTCCAGTTTTGTATGACACTTAGGAGCTTACACCTGTAAGATTACATCTGTTTTCTGTGCTAATAAATTTCCTGCAGAGCCAAGAGAATTAAGAGAGCCTCATGTTTTTCTTTAGTGTCTACTTTCCTTATTTTTCTTTTACTTCTTAACTTTAAAAATCACATCTTCTCATTTTCTAACCCCAGAGCTGTTCTTATTGTAATGCTCTCCATCATAAAATTGATTTTTTTTATTGAGCATATCAGATTAGAAGGAGTGAATATTTCCCCTCATATCCTTTCAACTTTAATTTATTCTCACTTTCGCTAACATGAATATGCATAAACTATTGTCCTCAAGTTCCTGAACTTGGGGAAGAGGTAGACACTTTGTGATCTGTGGGAAGCTGAAAAAAAAAGTTAAATGATAAATGTATCATTTGTGTTCAGTACTGAGATCAGATAATAAAGTCTTAAGGAAGTCTCTTGCTAGTGTGTCCTTGTATGCCATAGGAGTTTGAAAAGGGTGCTAATTTATTACATTAATAAAAATGTTGGGATAAATGGTAAATACTAGACTGCAAGTTATGAGAAGATAGAATTAATGGATAGAGAGCTGCCTTACAGTCAGTCAGACTAGGGTTCAAATGCTGCCTCTGGCACCTACTGACTTGGTGATCCTAAACAAGTCACCCAACCTTTCAGTGCCCCACATAGTTTTCTAAAACTAACATTTAAGTTTGATTTTTTTTTTGCACCAGCAAATGAACTTTATTACAATACTTTACAAAGTAAAGGGGAAGGTAGTACAACAATTACACTTTTATTATATTTCTTTTTTTTTCTTTTTTTATTTTTAGGCAGTTGGGGTTAAGTGACTTGCCCAGGGTCACACAGCTAGTAAGTGTCAAAAGTTTGGTCTGAGGTCAGATTTGAACTCAGGTCCTCCTGACTTCAGGGCCGATGCTCTATCTACTGTGCCACCTAGCTGCCCCTTATTATATTTCTAACTATATTTATAATTCATAATAATATGAATGTAGCTGATAAATATAACTGATAGAATCATCAATACATGGTGGATTAATTATTCCTAACTCTTATCCTAATAGTATTAACATACCTGACTAATAAACTTAATTCTATTCTGTTTAATTCACTAATAAAATAGCTGATGCCCATAAAATCTCAATAAACTGAATAAGTGCTGATTAATTTGAGTAGGGGTATCAAAATTATTATCACAATTACCCCTTTGATCCAAATAAGACCTGGAGATTTTATGGATTGCTAAGATGCAGATGGCTGTCCTCTATTGGTTATGCAAAATACCAGAGGGGCAGTCCCCTTCTTAGGCTTAAGGGTGACAAAAATCCATTGAGGGCAGTTCCTTTTGGTAAGTCTTCCATGTAATAAAATTATTTAAGTGATTTTGTACCCTACCAGCCCACTCCCAATGTCCGTTTAATATTCAGTTGAGCTTCAGATGTCAAATATCTCAGGTATTGGTGTGGTCATTGGAAACAACTTCTCATGAGGTGGTTCTGAGTTTATAGCAGCTCTGAAAGTGGATCTTCACAAAAGGGCTAGCCACCTGCGGAGATTCCTCCAGGTGTTTCCCCTATAACCCTTTTACAAAACAGATCGTAATACAATTTAGTATATTTTCATCTGGCCTTGTTATTTTCTCAACAAGTCTTCATCTCAGATATTCATTCCAATTTAGTTATTCACTAGTTGCCCATACTGCTAGGGATCTAATCCTACTAACTACATTGTTTGTAAGTAGATGACTTCTACTAAAGCTTAAGTTTCACAGCTGTTGTGGATCTGTATTGCCAAATGAGATTTCCTCATAGGAAGTTCCCTAGATCAAGAAATCACAGGTTCTTACTCAGACATACATTTATTTAACACCGATGTTCCATTAGTATTTAGAGATTAATTGAAAAAATTTTTCAAAAAAAGTCCTATTTTCATTACCCTAGAAATATCTGATAATGTCATACCTCATTCGTCAGATGTCTGATTGTTAACATCTAGTCAATAACTCTTAAAAGATTTATTTCAAGAACTGAATTCATCTTTGTTTTATTGTCTATGCCTGAGTAAGCAAACATTTGTTCTTTGCTTTAGTCACAGTTACCAAGGCAACTCAATTTGGAAAAGTAGGATAATTGAACATAAATTAAAAATCCTTAAATTAAAACATATAAAAAATAAATTCTTTTAAATAGGATAGAACTGACAGTAAGAGTTTGTAGTGGTTTACTAGGATTATCCCTAACTGTGAAATAAGGAGGCAAAAGAATGTTTATATAGATTATGTAATTCTTCCCTATATTATATGCATCTCTGTAGAGAGTAGATAACTTTTAATGTTTTAATCAATATTTACTTTCTTGTGTTTCATTCTTTCCTGCCCATCATCAGTGACCTAGATACCTAAGACTAGAAAGGGTATCATACATGGTAGGGAAAATTCAGGAAATAGATTATAATAATAATAGTTTTTAGTTTATAGAGCATTTCTTCAGCAGTGTTGTGAGAAAGATAATTCCAAGTACTACCAGTGTTTTGTAGGTGCAGAAATTTAGGGTAAGACATTGTGATTTTTTTTTGAAGTTCGTTTGTTTTGGGATTTGCCTCCAAATCTGACTCCTAGTCCTATGTTCTTTGGAAGATAGAAAAATAGTTATAATGTATTCTTTTGGCATTGCCATGAAATTTCTTAAAGCCTTATGTAAAAAAGTGGTCTAAACATAAACAAATCTAGTCCAATCCATTCATTTTTACATGTGCGGAAACAGACCTATAAAAGGAAAGTGACTTGACCAAGGTATGAGCCATCCTCCAGTTGACTGCCAGAGTTATTTTTCTGAGAGCATTTATTACTGGGTATGTCAGATAAAGTTTCCTGGGAGAGGTCACACCTAAACTGACAATTAAAGGGAAGAAAAGAATGAGAGGCATCAGATAAGTAGGACTGCATTCTTGGCTTGGGAGATTGCTTCTGCCAAAAATACTCAGAAGTAGGAGATTGAGTGTCAGAATGTCTAGTTGGAGGCATGACTAGTTTGGCTATCCCTTGAGTGCTTTGAGAAGCATAGAATGAAACTGGATGAAATGGTAGGTTGGATCTAGGTAGTAAAGGGTTTTAAACATCAAGTTTCAGAGAGTTTGAATTTTGTCTTAGAACCAATTGGGAACTCCTGTAGGTTTTTGAGTAGAGGAGTGACATCATCAGACCAGTACTTTATGAAAATTAATTTGGCAGTGTCAGACCCTGAAAACAAATGACCAAAGATCCAAAGAGGTTATACAACAGTTGTTAATTCTGAAAATACCAAAGAGCTCACAGAGATTGTAATACAGCTCTTAATACTGAAAAATAAAATAAGCCAAATAGCCACTGAGGTTATTATACCAATTACCAACTCGGAGTAGAAAGCCACAGAGGTTATAGCAAAAAAGCTTTCTTTATTCTCTTGGAGGAGGGAAACTAGCCAGGCATATCAGGGTCTCCCATATGAGGAGAAGTCCCAAGGCAGTGAGGCTAAGCTTGATACATACAGTAAAGGCTAGACAAAGAACCAAGCAGTGAGGTGTAACAGCAACTATGAGCAAGTTTAACAGGACTTCATGAGCAGAAAGTGGCTCCTGCAAGTGCTTGTCTGAGCTCAGGGACCACCTGGGGCTGATGTGAAACAGTTCTGTGACTTTGCTGCAGCAGAGTTCATCAAGAAGGTGAGCACAAAGAATTGTTGTTATGTCAGGCTCAGGGCTCAGCTTGTTTGCTGGGCCTTAGCTCTGGAAACCAGGGTGTCTCCTAAGAGTAAAAAGAGAGGTGTGGTCTTGGCTTGGGGATCCTGACAGCAGCAACGTGGAGGATTGGTTTTCAGTCAATCAGCAGGCATTTATTAAGTAACTATAATGTGCCAGATACTATGTTGTTAAGCCCCCTGGGTACACGAAAGGCAAAGGCAGTCCCTGCCCATAAGGACCTCGCTTACTTTCTGATGAAGGAGGCAATGTGCAAATAAGTCAAATCGACAAGCATTTATTAAGTAGCTACTTTTTATCATTGTGCTAAAAACTTTACAAATATTATCTCATTTGATTCTCACAATAACCTTGGGAAGTAGGTGCTGTCACCCTCAGTTTATAGTTGATCAGATTTCCCCTTCAGTTCCCCCAGGCTTGCATTCCAGGACCCTGGTTTCCCAGGGCTTCCTTGTTGGGCTAACTAACTACTCGACCTGGAATCCTGGGCTCCATAGTCTCTATGGCTCAAGTTCCCCAGGTGGGGGCTCCATTCTACATTTGGAAATGAGGACAGGTGAAACAAAATGAAAGCTCCAAGCCCATTTCTTGGAGACACATGGCCCAGGGGGAAGGGGAAAGTGGCCTTTTCCCACCCAACTTACTCTTGCTGTCCCTGCTGTGAATGAATGAGGCATTCAGGCTTGAATGCCTCTGGAAAGAGGATGTTTCCAAATCAACACAGAATGTCTTCTCCCAGAATCAAGTCCATGATGATTCCCACATAGTTGCATCCAACTTGGGTGATCTGCAAAAGCCCCATTTTGGGGGGAAAAAAAAACAAAACTTTTTTGCTGTTCCTAACCAATAAGCAAGGATGCATTTTGAACACAATTCTTGATCCCAATTCGGAATAGTCTTTGGTGTTCAAATGGTCATTATCAATCCATAAGCAAAATAAAAAGCAAAGGCAAAGAGAATTGGCTTCCCATCCTGGATGGAAACCTTGTCCATATTGTGCATTTTGTAATGACTGAGTGCGACAATGATATCCCTCTGCCAGGGACCCCCTGCTGTTATCCCCGCTTCACCTCTTTTTTCCAACTTCCTTTTGTGTGGTGTTTTTCTTGCATCAAATTTTAAGCTCTGTCAGGGCAGGAATTCTCTCTCATTCTCTCTCTCTCTCTCTCTCCGTCTCCCCCCCCCCCCCTCCCCTCTCTGTCTGTCTCTGTCTCTCTCTCTCTCTCTCTCTCTCTCTCTCTCATACCCAGTATTTAGCACAATTCCTGGCACATAATAGGTGCTTAATAAATTTTATTGAGTTGAATAAATAAATCAATGTTTACTGAATTGTTCACCATGTGAGAAGGAGAATATTGTCCAATGAGGCTGGAAAGATAAGTTGAGATCAAATTATGAAAGGCTTTAAAAAGCCAAACAGAGGAGTTTATATTTTATCCTAGAGGCAATAGGAAGCCACTGGAGTTTGGTTGCAGTATGTAGGATATACTGGAGTTGTGAGAGCAGTAGAGGTGTGAGAGCCCTTGTGGGAGGAGAGAAGGTGGATGAGAGAGATGCTGTGAATGTAGAAGCATTAATTTTGAGGTCACCTGGTACAGTTGGTCTTTTTACAGTTGAGGAAACTAAGGCTTTGAAAGCTTAAGTGACTTGCTCTCGGGTAGCAAGTAGTAGAGTCAATATTTGAAACCAGCTTCTGACTCCAAATCAGCACTTTCTGCTATACTGTACAGCAGAACTAGGGAGGAACTGTAGGACTGTAGAAGGGCAATATCCTGATTTTCTGAAGGGAGAAGAATAGCATGTAAGATTGAGCCTTAACTGTAAGAAGTTAACCTTCTACTTATTTTAATTTTATGATTATATCCTTGGGGAAAAAAATCACACTTTTAAGGATTTTTTTGAAAAATATCGTTGAGATTTATTTTGCTTTTAGAGAATGTTGCAATATCATGAAAGTTATGCTTTCAGATTGTTTTTAAACCCACATTTATAGGCAAAATTAATCATCTGTAGCTCAGATGCATGTTGTGTGTATACATACATACATGTATGAATGTATAGTCTATAAAGAGTTGCTTTGCCTTGTGTATGGGAAGGCTTAACTTTTCACTGTCATTCACCTTATTAGTTTTGTGCTATTCCTCCTTGATCTCTCATTTGAAAGCAGAATTCAGACCTTCAGGCTACAGGAACTTGGTTGTTTCATTTGACATCTGTGTAGATAAAGTATCTCTCAATTATTTTAATTAAATGCTGACTGTTCTACTTATGAGTTACATTTAGAACTACAATTTCTGGAACTTACAAATATGGTATTTGGGTTTTGAAGAAAAGTGGAATCTTTGGTTAAGCAAACATTAGTCAAACTCTAGGCATTAATAATTTCCTTGTGGACATCAGTGGTTTCTTTGTAACTTAACTTGAAAGTAATTTACTTTTGTTTTCTTGTTCATACTTCCTTATTGATTTCTTTAAAAGAAGTAGTTTGAACCATTACTTTTGCAAATATTGTAGGTGTTCTTCCTAAATGCCCAGAATCAAACATAATATTTCAAACGTGATCTGATCAAGGATAGAGTACAGTAGAATATTACCTCCTCATTTCTGGATACTTTGTTTTTCTTAAGTCGGGCTAAGATTGCATAATTAAAGTTTTGGGTACTGTGACACACTGTTCACTTGTACTGAGCTTACAGTCCACCAAGTCCAGATAATTTTCAGATAACACTGTATCTGAAGGAGAGGCTGCTCCTTTGTCTTGTACTTGTATTTTTAAATATCCAATATTAAGGCGAGACTTTTTATTTCTTTCTCTAATTTTTGTCTTACTAGATTTGACCTAATTTTTGAGCCTCTTAAGGCCCTTTTAGATCCTGTCACCTGACATAATTAGCTATTCTTCACTTTTTTTATCTGAAAATTTGATAAACATGTCACCTATGTTTTTATTAAAGTCATTGATAATATTAAATAAAATCAAGCTCAAGGAAGGCACTCCCTGGAGACCTCATTTTAAGTTTTCATTGAACTATTAATGACTGGTTGTTCTTGGGTTCCTGGCTGTTCACCTGTTTTTGAATTTGCTTAACTATATGACTAACTAGCCTACATTTCTTCTTTCTTTTCTATAAGAATAGCCTGAGTGACTGTCCAATGTTTGCTAAAATTTAAAAAAAAACTCTAGCTACATCATTTTCTTGATCTCCCACTATAGATAACTTGTGAAGAGGAAATATGGTTTGTCTGGCATGACTCAATTTTGATGAAATTATCCTAGCTCTTGGTGATTATTACTTTCTTTTTCTGGATGTTTATTACCCATTCCTTTAAATCCATTTTAGAATAAGTCAGACTCATTGCATTATAGTTTGTAGATTCCGTTTCCCCCCCTTTTTTGAAGATGGGGGTAACATTTGCACATTTCCAGTCTCATATGCTAACTTTCCCATCCTCCATGTTCTTTCAAAGATCTGTAGTAATGGCTCAGTTATAAGAAGGTCTCAGGAATGACATCTTTTCCCAAGATCTCATGTGATTATGTGGGTACTTTGGAGCATAAAGATTATATAAATTGGTTTTCTCTTGCTATCTGTATGTGACTTGTCTACCTCCTTTTCTGGTTGTTTTTTGTTAAAAAAAATTTTTTTTTGGTAATAAAAATATAATTATATTTGAAATTTCTTTCATTACCATGTAATGAAGTTTGTTGGGGCTTCATGATTTAAATTCATCAAGGGAAGTTAGATGATTCCTTATTTATCCTAGATTTCACCTGTATTTTGCATTTTGTTTTGTCATTTTTAATACAGAGGTCATTCTTGGTAGAGAAAACAAAAGCAGAATAAGAGATGAACAGTTCTGTATTCTCCTGTGTGCACCCTGAGCAGTAGCCCTAGCTTGTTTTTTGGCCTCAATACCCCAATACAGAAAAACCACAAAAACTTTTTAAAGCCTTTTAGCTCATTCTGAGTAGAGAAAGGAGTAGAGGAAACAAGCATTTGTTAAACATCTGCTCTGTGCCAAGCTGCACTTTGCAAATATTATTTGATCCTTACAACCCTGGAGGTAAGTGCTATTATCTCCATTTTACAATTGAAGAAACTTAGACAAACAGAAGTCAAGTGACTTGTCCACAGTCATACAGCTAGTACGTATCTGAGGATTGGAACTTAGGAATTCTTGACTCCAGACCCAGTCCTCTAGCCACTGAGTTACCCAGCCATCTTAATGTTAGCCCTCTTGACACTAGTCTTACTGGACCATACCATATTTTCATATCAGTTGCTTCATTATTTGATGTTAGCGCCATATTTTTCTGTACATGTCTTTAAAGTCTGAGTGGCTCTCTGCATTTTCTCTGTGTAGAGATTGTGTAGGCCTTTTAGAGGCAATAAGAAGCCACTGGAGTTGGTTGAGCAGGGTATCACATATTTAAATCTTCACTTAATGAAAATTACTTTCGCATCTGTGAATAGAATAGACTGGAGTCATGAGAGAAATCCTGTTTAGGGGTATGCTCAGCTAAAGGTGAGCTTTTCTGTTCTCTGTCTCTCATTCTAAAATGAGTAGTCACTTGCCCCCTTGGTTCCTAGCATCTCCACCCCATTCAGTATTTCTCCAATAGTTCCTCTGTGTTTTAGAGGATGTAGTTATTATGGCAAGTCAAGAAATGACTTGCTATTTTGACTTTGGTACAGAGAGAGCTTCAGCCAGATGTTCACATCAATTAGTCCCCAATCATTATGCTATTATGCCATTGTGACAGTCTTGTGATCCATTTTTTAACTGTGGTGTTGTTATTTTCTTTGTAGTCTTTCTTGGCCCTCCACTCACCCCACACCTCATTGTATCTGACTCTTCATGAGCCTTTTTGGTTTTGTTTTGTTTTGTGGTTTTTTTTTTGTTTGTTTTGTTTTGTTTTGTTTTGTTTTGGCAAAGATACCTAGCGCCCATTTCTTAACTACATACCTGTTTTCTTTTTTTTTTTGTTTTGTAGTCTATTCTGATAACAGTAACATTTCTGTTTCTGCCTGTATTAATCTTTGTCCTGATGCCCTCCACTAGGCTTCCTTCTCTTGTTCTTGTATTTTTTAATCTTTCAAATTAGTTTAAAACTGAAATAAGATGCTTACAACCTCCTGTATAGAGGTTTCTGTGCTCTATTTTCCTTCCATCTGTTCCTTTTGAACAACATACCCAAAATGGGTGTATTGTCAAGATTATCATTACAGGCTATTGTCTGCATGATTTCAGTCTTTCTTCTCTTCTCCTCACCTACCCTCCTGTAGTTGCTTCTGTTTTTGAGACCTTGTTACCTTCCCCTCTTTGCTAACCGTTGATTTGACTCCAGCATATCACTCACTCCTCTCTATCCTTCCAGTCTCTCTTTTCACGTACCCTCCCTCCACACAAGAAGCATTCATCTGTACTCAGTATTGCGAGATTCTGTCTATAATGCCTATGCCTTCCTCTTCACTATTACCTCTACCAGATTTCTGCCTTCGCTCCTGTCTCTCTGTGTACATTTACAAAAAAATCTCTTCGTTGTCACTCTGTTGCTGTTGATACCCTTTCATATTGCATTTATTCACTCATGTATTTATGTTGTTTGGGGTGTTTGTTCGAAGCAAATAATCTCTCCTTTTCTGATTTTCTTTCTAAAAATGTTTCAAACTTTTCATTATTCAATGTACATCTATTTTTTCCTTTATGCTTAAGCTGGGCTCTATCTCGAGCTTTTTGGAACACATTATTCCATTCTCTCCTCCTTTTCTTAGTGGGTATGGAAAAAATTTTGCATTATTTTAATGTCCCTTCCTTTGTATTTGAAGGATTTTCTTCCTGATGGCTTGAAGAACTTGTTGTTTCTGAATTGAATTGTTAAATTTAACCACATGTGTCGGAGATTTTTGCAATTTGGGAGGGTTTTTTTTGGGCGGGGGGACAGGATCTGTGAATTCTTTCAACTGGTATTTTGTTTTCTATGTTCAGAAGTTCTGGGCAGTTTTCTTCTATTATTTTCTTCATTATGGTATTAAGGTTTTTTGTCCTGTTATGTTCTTCTCAAAGACCCTATAAGCCTTAGGTTATCTCTATGCATCCTGTCTTTGAGATCTGTATGTTTTAGGTACATGGTGAGCATAGTTTCTTTTAATATTATTGTTTTTTGTTACTCTTCTTCTAGGTTGTTCTTCACTTCTATGTATTTGCATTCCCAGTCTATTGTTCTGTCTTTTATTTAGTGAGGCTTACTTTTTCACTTAAAAGTTTTTCTATTCTGCTTATTATTTTTGCTCTGCAGAATATAAATTCTGCTCTCATAATCCTCATTTCTCTTTTAAACCACTCAAGAACAATGTGTTGTAGTTCCATGTTCTCCTCAAATTCAGCCGGGTCCTCTGTCTCATCAAATATTGGATCATTTCCCTTCATTTTGCAGTATTTTAGAGATGCTGAACTACTTTACTGTGTCTGGAGGCCATATTTCCTTCTGTTATTATTGTTTTTCCTGTTGATTCATGTGTTTACGTTCTAGGTCTTTGAGATTTCTTCTTACTGAAATCTTTGGTACTTTCAGTCATTTTCTTTTTCCTAATCACTTACTTCCTGACTCCTCTCTGTTTGTGATTTCCTTGGGGACTGGATCCCGAAAGTGTCTCAGCCTTCCCCCAAACTGGACAATTCAAGGTAAACTTGAATGAAATTGTCCTAACTGACGTTTTGAGTGTCTCTGCCCCAGTTCACTTTTTGGTGGTCAGAACTGTCATCAGCAGGACCAAAGAAGGTACAGAGAGCATTACAAAATGTGAAACAAATAATTTTGATTATGTAAAATTACAAGGTTTTTGTACAAGTAAAACCAATGTAACCAAAATTATAAGGAAAGCAGAAAACTGGGGGGAAATTTTCCTGCAAATATTTCTGATAAAGTTCTTGTTTCTCAAATTAACATAGAGAACTGAGTCAGATTTTTTAAAATACTGGTCATTCCTCAATTGATAAATGGTCAAAAGATATGAACAAGCAGTTTTTAGATAAAGAAATCAAAGTAGTCATATGAAAAAATGCTCTAAATCACTATTGATCAGAGAAATGCAAATGAAAACAACTCTGAGGTGCCACCTCACAGGTATCGGAGTGGCTAATATGACAGAAAAGGAAAATGTTGGATGTTAGAGGGGATGTGGGAAAACTAGGACACTACTACACTATTGTTGTTGTGAACTGATCCATCCATTCTGGAGAACAATTTGCGACTATGCCCAAAGGACTATAAAACTCTGTATATACCCTTTGATCCAGCAATACTACTGCTCGGTCTATATCCCAAAGACACCCAAAAAAAGGGAAAAAGAACCTATTTGTACAAATGGTTCTTTTTGTGGTGGCCAAGAATTGGAAATTGAGGGGATGCCCATCAATTGGGGAATGACTGAACAAGCTGTGGTATATAATTGTAATGAAATATTATTGTGCAATAAGAAATGACAAGCGGGATGATTTCAGGAAAAAAAAACTGGAAAGACTTACATAAACTGATACAAACAGAATCAGGAGAAAGTTGTACACAATAACAGCAATATTTTTTTGATGAAGAACTGTGAATGATTTAGCTATTCTCAGCAATACAATGATTCAAGACAGTCCCAAAGGATTAATGATGAAGCATACTATTCACCTCCAGAGAAAGAACTGGTATTGATTAAATACAGACTGAAGCATTCTGTTTTTCGCTTTCTTTCATTTTTTTCCTTTTATTCGAATCATCTTGTGCAAAATGACTAATATGGAAATGTTTTTCATAATTGCACATGTATGATTGCTTACTGTCTCAGGGAGTGGGAAGGGGAAGGAGGGATAGAATTTGGAACTCAAAACTCTAAATAAAAATGTTAAAAAAAAAAAAAACATTGGGGTGGGGGAGAACTGTCACCAGCTGGATGCTGTATTCTTTCCCTCGGGTTTGGTTTGCAGGAGTGGTGCAAACACAGCTCTCCACGTTCATAGTTCCTGTCCTGGTGACCTTTTCCATTCCTTCTGTTTCTTAGTTACTGGTAGTTCAGAGCCTATTTTCTTTCAAGTTTTGGTTCCTCAAAGAATGTAGCCAAGCTGTCTATTGGGGCCTGAGCAAACTTTTGCAGCCTGAAGTCAGGGTCGCTGCTGGGACTGGGTGTAGTAGATGGGTTTTGGTGTAAACCTATGTACATCCTTGGGTCTGCCAGAACAGCCTTGTTACTGGTAGCATGGGAGATGGTCAATGAGCATTATTTCTTGGGTTTTGGGTTGTTTGGTGTTTTTTTTTAACCTTATTTTGGATTCTAGACGGTGGAAACAGCTCAAGTTGCTTTATTTGGTGCATAATTTCTGTTTTGGAGAGGTTTGAGATGTGGGGTTTTCAGAAAATGTCTTTCTGCCATCTTGTTATTTTATGTGACCTACGAGCTTCCTATGACATCTTAAGCTCAGCATGTCCAAAACTGAACTTACTAACTCTCTTTCTGAACTGTTTCCCCCTTCTAAACATGTCCAGGATACCACCTTCCTCCCAGTCACCTAAGTTTGCAGCCTAGCAGTCACCCTCTACTCCTCACTCTTTCTCACCTCCCATATCCAATCTGTTGCCACATATTGATTCTACCTCCATAACACATTTATCATATGTCACCTTCTGTCCTCTGACATTGCCAACACCTTGGTATAGACCCATGTCACCTTCCTCCTAGAAAATTGCAGCTTGTTAGTTTGTCTTCTTGCCACAAGTTTTTTTCTCACTGCAGTCCATCTTCCACTCAGCTGTTGAAGTAGTCTTCTTTAAGTGCAGGTCTGCCCATGTCATCCTCTGCTTCATTAAACTCCATTGTCTCTCTGTCACTTCCAAAATCAAAAATAAAAGTTTTCTCTTTGGCATTCAGAGGCCTTCATAACCTCTCCCCCTCAACCTTCCAGTATTCTTATACTTTATATTCCACTCACATATGTTCCCTGCAATCCAGTGACCCTAGCTTTCTTGCTTTTCTCAGAGAAGATCTCTATCTCCTACTCTGCATTTTCACTGGCTGTCCACCATGCTTGAAATATTCTCCCTCCTATCTCTGCCTCCTGACATCTCTCGCTTCCTTCAAGGCTCAGTTAGTCTTACCTTCTACAAGAATCCTTGCCCAGACTCCTTAGTCTTAGTGCCTTTCATCTTTTGACTATTTCCAATTTGTTTTGTATATAACTTTTTCATAGCCCTTTGCCCACTGTCTTCCCCATTAGACTACGAGCTCTTTGGGAGTAGGGGCTGTCTTTTACCTTTCTTTGTATCCCCATCACTTAGCATAGGGCTTGGTACTTGTTTATTGACTCATTGACTATTCCCTTTGGATATTCATGTGACAGTATAAAGGAATGCTACAATTTAACCTTTAAAAAATATGTATTCACTTTAAGTTGTATTGAGGGAACCTAATTAATTCAGAAACAATAAAAGCACAATTTGATATTTGGAAAAAATATGTTTAATTGCAAAACTGTAATTTTGTGCCATTTTCAGCCTTTTACCTAGAACTATAGTTGGAGGAGGAAAAGTCTATAAAAATCATAAGGAATGAGCATATCCATTCATGATACAATTTTTTTCTCTTCAAAAATGGAAATTTGCATTTGTCTTCGTTTATAACTCTTTGAGGAGAAACCAGATTCTGGTTTTTGGTAGCATAGACCACAGTTGTTTAAAAGAAGGAAATTTTAATGAATGCTACACAGCATTCAACCAACTGTTTAAGCATCTACCTACTCCTCTCCCTATGTCACTCAGAAGTGTGAATCTACTTTGGAAATATCTACCATGATTATACCTAATAAATACGTAATAATTCCTTGTGTTTTTTGATCCTTGTGTTTTATGTTCCTTGTGATTTGTGCATATTATAACAGGGATGCCTTATATATTCAAATAAGATTCACTGATGGGAAATCAGAATTAGAGGTCCAGGAAACCTGAGTTTTAGATCTTTCATTTCCAGTACCAACTGGCATTGTGACTTTAGCAAACCATTTAACATCAGTTTCCTTATATATAAAATGAAGTTGGGGTAGGTAGGTGACGCAGTGGATAGAGCACCAGCCTTAGAGTCAGGAGGACCTGAGTTAAAATTTGGCCTCAGACACTTGACACTTACTAGCTGTGTGAACCTGGGCAAGTCACTTAACCTCATTGCCTAGCAAAAATAAAATAAAATAAAATAAAATGAGATTGATGAGACTAACATTTTACGTCTTCTATGCATTGTTGACTTCGAAATGATAGTATTTTTGCCGACCACAGTTGTGATATGCTGTAGTAGAAACCTTAATCCAGTAATTGTGTTTTCTAAAATGCCTGCAATGTCATTTGATGTATGCAACAGCTGTATTTCTGAAAAGTTGTATGAAATTAGTTTGAATTTTTGAGGAGAGGTAATTTTGAACTTGTAGTGTATTATGTTCTTGGGAACAGTGCTGTTTAGTAAAAATGGTGCAATTTTGAACTCATTTTCCTGTGGAAGCAATATTATTTTATGTCAGGGTGTTGTCCACATTTAAAAACGATTTTTAAAACTCTGAACTTTAAAAAAGAGTATTTCCAGATGTACAACAGAGTACAAAAAAGAGGATTATATATGAAACTGAGTATCCATTTCATGCCATTTGCTTTTTTTAAGAATAAAATTCTATCATAAATTTTACCCAATGTTTTTTCTGTTTAATTTTTTATTACCTTTTATTTTCTCTTAGTCCATCATCTCTCTGTCAGGAGGTGGGTAGCATTCTTCATCATTAGTCCTTTGAAATCATTATTGATCATTGCATTGATCTGAGTTCTTAAGTCTGTTACAGTTAAGTTGTTATAATATAAATAAAGACTAAGTATAGTATAAATAATTCTCCTGATTTGACTCAGTTTACTCAGCACCAGTTTATACAAATCTTCCCAGGTTTTTTCTGAAATGTTTCTCTTCGTAATTTTTTTTTTGCAGCACAATAGCATATTGTATTTATATCATTCAATTAATTCATGTAATATAATTGTTTATTTCCCTAGATGATGAGTACTCTCTTGGTTTCCAGATCTTTGCCACCATAAATATATTTGTACATATGAGACTTTTTCTTCTTTCTTTACTGTCTGTAGGGTGTAGTAGTATCTCAGAGCCAGAGTGTATGCAGAGTTTGCTAACTTTTTGGACACAGTTCTAAATTGTTTATCAGAGTGGCTATAACAATTCACATCTTCACCAACGATGGATTAATGTGGCTGTTTTCCCATAGCCATGCCAAGATTTTTCCTTTTCTTCTCAATTTTGCCAGTCTCTTTCTCCTTCTCCTCCTCCTCCTCCTCCTCCTCTTTTTCTTCCTCAAAATGGGAATAATAATGATCCCTAATTTTATTGTGTGGATTAAAGGAGATAATATTTGCAAAGCACTTTGTAAACTTAAAGTGCTAGCTATTACTATAATTCCAATTTAAAATGGAAAAAACCTTTCTGTAATAAGACTGTCAAAGAAAGAAACATTTTTGTCCTTGTACAAAATTATATGTCTCTTTTTGCACCTTTAGTTTATCACTTTATGTTATAAGGTAGGTAACGCTTCATCCTAGGGCTTCTGAAAACATGGGTAGCTATTGCTTTGATCAGAGTTCTTAATTATTTCAGAATTGTTTTTCTTTACAATTTTGTCATTATTCAAATTGTCCTGGTTTTACTCACTTCATTTTGTATCAGTTCCTACTTTACAGGATCTTCTGTAATTATCACTTTTATCTTTTCTTATGGTGCAATAATATTGTTAAATTCATATACCACAATTTGTTCAGCCATTCTCCATTTGATGGACATTACCCTGAATTCCAATTTTCCCCCCCTTAATTTCACCTTCAAAATCAGGATATTATTTGTAACACTTTTGACTTTTTCCCTTCCTAATAATATTTGCTCTCAATATATTGCCATTCCCCACCTTACCTCTAGCTGCCTTCTCTCTGTCCTCATTTTCTTTTTGAGTTCTGTTAGACTCTGTATGTATGTGTGTGTCTGTGTGCACGTGTGTACATTCAACCTTTCTTTGTCAAATTCAGATAAGAGTGAAGTTCATCTGAAGGCCTTTTGACTCCCTCTTTCCTCCATGTTCATATACAGGTCTTCTCACACACCCCAATTATAAGAAATAATTATAAACTGTTCTTTCCTTTTTCTATATTAGTATTTTCTGTTTATTCTCTCTTCTCTTTCACTTTCAGATCACAACCAACCTACCCTCCAGGTTCTCCAATTTTGTTATTTCTCAATACACTTTGAAGATACTGAAGTTCTGAACAGATACTTCATTCTCCCCTTCTTAGAATACTAAATTGTATCTCATCAAACAATCCCTTCCCATTGCTTAAATTAACTTAGTGTTCTATATTTCCTTTGACTGTTTTTGTGTTTACTTTTCAAAGTTTGTACTTGGCTCTGATTGTTTCACTAGAAATGCTTTAAAGCTCTTCTATTAAAGGTCATTTTTTTCTCCTCTGTAGAATTCTGCTCAGCTTTGCTGGGTAAGTTATTTTGGGTTATAAATCTATGTATTTTGCTTTTTGGAACATTATATTCCAAGCCACCCCCTCATTTATTATAGAAGCTGCCAGGTGTCGTGTGATTTCTGACCGTTATGCCTCAGTACTTGAAGTAACTTCTTTCAGCGTGCTTGTAGTATTTTTTCTTTGATATGAAAGCTCTGAATTTTGTGTGTAACATTTCTGGAACTTTTGTTGTTTGAGAAACTGACTGGCATATTCTCTGTGTTTTCATTTTGCCTTTTGGTTCAGGAGAAGTAGGCAGTTTTTGTTTATGATTTCTTGAAATACAGAGTCTAGGCTTTTTGTTTAAAAAAATCATCTTTTTCCTGAGAGTCCAGTGATTCTTAAATTCTTCCTCCTTGACCTGTTTTCCAGGTCGGTTGTTTTCAACATCACTCCCCTTACATTTTATTCTCTTTTGCTGTCTTATAGAGTCAAACATTGACTCATGTTTGATCTATTCTGCTTTTCAGGGAGTCTGTAACTTGGGTAATATTGATCACTTTCTGTGTTCTAAGATGTTTAGTCATCACATTCTTTCCTCTACCACTTTTATTTATTTATTTATTTTTCCTCATTTCTTCAAGATATTCATGTAATTCTTGTGTAAAATACATTTTTTTTCTTTCAGGTCTCTACTTGCAGTTGTTATGGTGTTAATTTCTATTGGATTGCATTTTGGGGTATCTCTGGATCTACAATAATTCTTTAGAATGGTTTGATTTTTCTTTGGTTTATTCATCTCTCCAGCCTTACTACTTGAATGGGAACTTTGTACCAGGGCCAGGCTCTGCCCCCTGCTGTGCTTTTGGATAGTGTAGTAAATCTTATTTGGTCTTGTCCTAAAGTCTTGCCATGACCTTCACCTCCTTGGATTAGGCACTTGGGTCCTGAGGTGTTTGCATCTAAATGCCGTCATACCTGCACTGATCTTTGCAGCTCCTGGTAGCTTCCAGGTTCCCATCTTTGGTTTTCCAAAAACCCTGGGACCTTCTGGCCACTTAAGAACCCAAAGCCCTTCAGGCTACATGTGTCACTGGTATGTCACTGGTTATACTGGGAAGCTATTACCTGTTTGCCTATGCTGGCTTTGGGATTCATTAGCAGCACTGTGGGCCTGACTTTTTTTTGTGTTTGTATAGTTCTGGGTGGTGGGTTTGTGGTTTTCTTTTTTGTTTTGTTTTTTTTTTTTTGTTTTTGTTTTGGTTTTGGAATAGTAGAGTTTCTCATTGGATTTATTATTATTCAGCCTAGTGCAAAAAAATTTATTTATTTAGTTTTTTTTTGCTGGAGTAAGTATGGGAAAGCTGATTTGTTTCAGTTAAGGCAGCCATCTTAGGTGGTTCATGTTCAACTTAAAATTTTTTTATAAAAATTATGATAATGATCATTCAATAAATTATTTATAATTATGTAATTCTGTACTGTATTGTATCAAACCATAGAATTGAGATCAGGAAGAGACTTCAGAGTTTATCTAGTTCTAGTCTCTCACTTACAGTTGAGGAAATTGAGCCTTGAAACGGTGAAATACCTTGCTCCGGATCATATAGCTAATTCATGGTGGAACCGGGACTTTGAGCCAGTTTCTCAAGTGAATACTAGTTTTGTCTTCTTTACACAACACCACAATTTTAGTTTAGCTTATTATATTATGTGATTGATATATATTTGTATATACATATATTTATATGTACACACACATATGAGATAACTTTCTCTGTCTAGTTCTATCTCCTTTAAAGTTTGCAGAGAACTTTACAGATATTTTCTCATTTTATCCTCACAACAACCATGGGAGGCAGGTGCTCTCATCCACAGACTGTGGCTGACAAGATAATTTACTGGCCCCAGGTCACACAACTATTGAGTCTGAGGCAGAATTTGAATCTTCTTGACTCTAGGGGGAGCACTCTATCCACTGCACCACCCAACTGCTACCTTTGGACTACAGTAATTCCTTTGCTAGACTTGCTATAAAGATAGACTTTCATTATGGTAGTAGGGTAACACAACGATACTCAATGAGGCTTCTAAAATGAGTAAGGCATACTTTACTCTTTCACTAAATACAGATTGGAGAGCTCCTTTTAAATTAAATGTGACTTTAGCTAAGCACAATAATATATGTACAGCTTCTGGAGCGTAGAAGGCTATTTTCCCCCCTAAAGAGTGTATTCATGTACTCTCTGTAGAAAATCCATTTTTGGAGTACTAGCTAATGAAGTAGAATTTTAGTGGATACTCCATCTAAGTTTATATTGACAGGATTTGACCTTTATGTTCCAAAGATTTAGGTTTTGTAGGCAAGATTACTATTGATGCAGTGTGATACCACAGAAAGAGCCCCAGATTTGGCATTAAAAAAACTGGACTTGAATAATGGTTCTACTTTTAACTACGTACAACCTTGTTGTAGGGGGTAAGAAAAAGGGACCTGCCATAAGTTGGAGACGGGGTGAAGGAAGCCACATTCTAGAAACAGGGACCAGTCAGGTCCCAAGACTGTCTCCTTTTAGGAAAAACCAATCCCTTTAGCAGAAAGTAGGTAAGGAAAGGTGGGTGGGCCTAACAAGAATTGTGGGGATGTGCTAGTAGATATTAGAACTATCACACTTCTCTAGTTGTCTCTCAGCCTTTCATGATTCCCTCTGGGTTAGCTGAATGGGGTTATTCAAATTACGTGGGGCTTCCTGAAGTATTCTTTGGAGGGCAGGTGTACCATGTACTTCTCCATTCTCCACACTATACCAAGTAGAGCCCCTCCACTTATAATGGGAGCAAAAGAGAGTTTGGTCTTCCCTTGCTACTTAAATAATATGGCAGAACACTGTTAGTGTGAATTACTGTTAAATTATTAACTAATTACTATCAATAGTTTATTTAACAATTTATTAATAATTACACATATGATTAAAAGAATTCATATTAAATGTTTTCTTTAAAGTGACACACCTATCTTATTTCTTTTGTATATTCTACTTTCAGTACATTCTTCTTTATTTCTCTTTCCCTCAGCACCTAGCATAGTGCTTGATAAATTATTAATGCTTAATAAATGGTTGTTAGATGAATGAATATTGCCAACTAAGTAGCATTATGAATTCCTTAATACGTTCTCATTGTTCATGTCTAGCATATAGTAGATGATTATACTTAATAAATACTCATTTACTTGACCTAGAAAAGTTATATATTAACCTTTAAAATACTATCCCATTTACCTTTCCTTCTCTTCCCCATATGAGGAAAAACAATTACAGAGGCTGAGGCATGAAGTAAAAAAATTTTTTTCATTGCCATCTATTTTCCTTCTACTTTTTTTGCCTCTTCCCTTCCTTCTCTCTTTGTAAGATCTCTTTTACCTACTACATGATATCTAGTAATATGAAATATTTTTTTTAAAAAGTCAAACTCTGGAACACTGAGCTTTATTTATGATCTATGTTATTCCTTCCTATTCTTACTAACCAGCCCTGATATCTGTTTTTCTATTCATAACATTAATTTGTAATGCTCCTTTCCTAGAAGAGTTGTTTGCATTTCACACCCTTCTGTCCTTCTTTCCCTTTCTTGGATATTCTCGAGTTTATTCCCACAAATTTAATTCCTGATAGAGGCCATAAAGTGCAGTGTCAAGTTGTATAACTCTAGTCTGGAGCCTTTTTAGATTTCCCCCTTTTATCTGTCTCCTTTTCCCCCTCACCCCCACCCAATTTAACCCTTCTCAGTCACTTTCAGTCTTGTAGAATTTGATCTCCTGAACTGTCCAAAGTCCCCTACTAGACTTATTATTATTAGACTTATGTATTGCCTGATTACAGAGAGTTTCTCAACCATTGTGCATGAATCATCATTTTAGACTGGTATTCCTCCAGGTAGCTTCTAGGTTTGACTATATATATGTTTTTTCAAGATAATAATATTTCATTTCTTGTTTATAATTTGGTTATAGTTTCCTGGAAACTGTCCAAGAAGGAATATTTTTTATCTTAAGTATTTTTTAATTTCCTAATTAAATGTAAAAATAGTTTTTAACATTTGTTTTTTTAAATTTTGAGTTCCAAATTATCTCCCACCCATCCCCCCTCATTGAGAAGGCAAAGCAATTTGATCTAAATCATGCAAAACATATCTCCATATTAGTCATTTGTTAAAGAAAACACGAACACCTCCCTCTCTCCAGGGGAAAAAAAAAGGAAATGAAAGTGAAAAAAAAAAATCTTCATTCAGACTCCCTCAGTTCTTTTCTCTGGTGGTAGATAGTGTTTGTCATCATAAGTTTTTTGGAGTTATCTTGGATCATTGTACTGCCAAAAATAGCTAAGTCATTCACAGTTGATCATCATACAAATGTTGCAGTTAATGTGTACAGTTGTTCTTCTGGTTCTGATGGTTTTTCTGAAAGCATCCTGCTCATCATTTCCAATAGCATGGTAGTCTTTTATCACAATCATGTACCATAACTTGTTCGTCCATTCGCCAATTGATGGGCATCCTCTCCATTTCCAATTCTTTGCCACCACAAAAACTGCTGGTATAAATATTTTTGTACATATAAGTTCTTTTATTTTTTCTTTTATCTCTTTGAGATACAGACCTAGTAGTGGTATTGCTGAGTCAAAGGGTATTCACAGTTTTATAGCCTTTTGGGCATAGTTCCAAATTGCTCTCCAGAATGATTGGATCAGTTCACAACTCCACTAACAGTGCTTTAGTCTCTCAATTTTCCTACATTCCCTCCAAAATTTATAATTTTCCTTTTCTGTTAGTTTCATTTTCATATTAGCCAATCTAGCAGGTATGAAGTAGTATCTCAGAGTTGTTTTAATTTGCATTCTTCTAATCAGTAGATTTGAAGCATTTTTTCATATGACAACAGATAAATTTGATTACTTTTTTGGAAAACTGCCTGTTCGTATTCTTTGACCATTTTCAATTGGGGAATGACTTACATTCTTATAAATTTCATGCGGTTATCTGTGTGTTTGAGGAATGAGGCCTTTATCAGAGAAACTTGCTGTAAACATTTTTTTCACAGTTATGATTACTATTTCCCTCTATCCTGTTCTCTCTCCTTTCACCCTGTCCATCCTCATAGATATTTTGCTTAATTACTTTTCTTGAACAAAATTGGAAAATGAAAAAAAAAGGCCTCTATATTACTTTAGCTAACCAAAAGGTAATTTCTGTTCACCTCATTAGAAAAATTAAGAGAGCCAAGAAAATGAAAAAAATATATCATTCTGGATAAAAAGTAACTATTCTTATTATTTAATCAGTTTCTTACTAAGCTTCAAATTCTGTACTGGAATTCAAATCTATAATCAGAAACACACAAAATAGGGATATCTCTATAATATTCAAATTAATCTTCCCATGTAGGAATGTAACAGTTTAAACTTATTGAATCCCTGATGACTTCTCTTTCCTGTTTACCTTTTTATGCCTCTCTTGAGTCTTATGTTGGAAAGTCACATTTTCTGTTTGGCTCTGGTCTTTTCATCAGGAATACTTGAAATTCCTGTCTTTTATTAAATTTCCATTTTTTTTTCCCTGGAGGATTATACTCAGTTTTGCTGGGTAGGTGATTTGTGGTTGTAATCCTTACTCCTTTGCCCTCCAGAATATCATTTTCCAAGCCCTCTGATCCTTTAATGTAGAAACTGCTAATTCTTGTGTTACCCTGACTATGGTTCCACAATATTTGAATTGCTTGTTTCTGACTGCTTGTAATATTTTCTCCATGACCTGGGAGCTCAGGAGTTTGGCTGTAATATTAATGTGAATTCTGATTTTAGGATCTCTTTTAGGAGGTGATCAGTGGTTTCTTTCAATTTCTGTTTTACCCTCTGGTTCTACGATATCAGGGATAGTTTCCTTTATAATTTCTTGAAAGATGATGTCTAGTCTCTTTTTTCAGTCATGGTTTTCAGGTAGTCTAATAAACATTACTTGATCTCTCTTGGTTCCATTTTCCAAGTCACTTGTTTTTCCAGTGAGATATCTCACATTTTCTTCTATTTTTTCATTCTTTTGATCTTGTTTTGTTTCGTGATGTCTCATGGAGTCATTAGCTTCTACTTGCCCAATTCTAATTTTTCAAGAGTGATTTTCTTAAGTGAGCTTTTGTACCTCCTTTTCCATTTGGTCAGTTCTGCTTTTTAAGGAGTTTTTTTCTTCATTGGATTTTTGTACTTCTTTTACCATTTGGCCTATTCAGTTTTTTAAGGTGTTATTGTCTTCAGTATTTTTTTTTTTTTGGTATCACCTTTACCAAGCTGTTGACTCTCTTTTTTTTTCATGATTTTCTTGCATCACTATCATTACTTTTTCTAGTTTTTCCTCTACTTCTCTTCTTACTTGATTTTGAAAATGCTTTTTGGGCTTTTTCTAAGAATTCTTGTTGGACTTGAGACCAAGTCACATTTTTCTTTGAGGCTTTGCACGTAGCTGTTTTGACTTTGTTTTCTGAGTTTGTGTTTTGACCTTCTCTATCACCATAGTAACTTTATATGGTCAGGTGTGTTTTTTGTTGTTTGCACATTTTTCCCTTTGTTTCTTGACTTTTAACTTCGTGGTATGTCTGCTTCTGGGGTGGAATGAGCACTGTCCCAAGCCTCAGGTTTTATGTGCAATTGTTTTCAGAGCTAGTTCTGGGGGTCTTTAACTTTTCAGTTCTTCCAAAGTGGTATGATCTAAAGAGAGGTGTAGTCACTGCTCTCCTGGCCTGATCTGGTCTGTGAGAGATCACACGCATTCTTTTCTGCCCTGGAACTATGACCCAGGGTCCTCACTTTCCTGAGGCTTCACCCTCTAATGTGTTAGTGCTCCTCTTTGCCCTGGGACTGAGATCCAGAACATCATATGGACAGTGCAACAGAATCTTGAACTCTGCCAGGAAAAGATCCTTTGTAATCTCCTTCTGACCAGTTGTCCAACCTACTTGCCAGCTATGAGCTGAGCTCTGGAAGCCACTGCAGCTGATTCAGTAGCCCCTGAGGCCTGCTACTGGCTTTCGTGGGCATGGCCTGGGCTGAACTGTGTTTCAGTCTCACCACAATGAGACAGACCTTTCCCTGCCAACCTTCTAATTTGTCTTGGAAAATTATTTCACCCTGTCCTTTTGTTGGTTCTGCCACTCCAGAATTTGTTGTTGGTTTTTTTTTTGTTTTGTTTTGTTTTCAGAATTTATTTTGAGGTATTCTTTTAAGGCTGTTTGGAGGGGAGTTTGGGAGAGCTTAGGTAAATCTCTGCCTTTACCCTACCATCTTTAGGAAGAAATACTTTCAAAATAATTACAGAATTTTAGCCTATTAGGTTGTGTACAAAATTATGGGTTTTACTTATTTCTTTCTAAGAAAATATTGATGTTCTATGTAGTGTGTGTACAATGATATCAAGATTGCTTTTGCAAAGTTATTTAGGATTTAGAAAAAAATTATTTTTGATGCAAATTTAGTTGTTTGTATTCTGAATTTATGGATTAATATATTTATTTGTGAAGTATTCACCTAAAGCATGAGAGATGCAAGATTGCGTTCAAAATATTTGTTTGGGTTTTATGATGAAAATATTTACCTTTGGAGGCTTCCCAAACAACCCCTGAAATAACATTACTCTAGCTGTGTCCATTAGGTTAGAACATTATGAAACAGTAGCAGGATACTTAAGGGAGTGCATGAGTTCAGGAAATTCAATACATGAAAATGTGATTTCTCTTTTTCTTTTTATAGGGGCCCCTTCAGTGTTGTGCGGCGATGTATCAACAGAGAAACTGGGCAACAATTTGCAGTAAAAATTGTTGATGTAGCCAAGTTCACATCAAGTCCAGGGCTAAGTACAGAAGGTAAGAGATGGATTTCAAGTAAGTTATTTGATGTCTCACTTTACTCCATCTCCAATATCCATTTGCCAACTAGTACCTTCATCTGGGGGTTGGGGAGCTGGGAGAGAGGTGTAGAGAAAAAGGAGAAGAAAGCTATTCCTGTTGAAATGATTTTTTAGGAATTAACATTGGAAAAACAATTATAATAAATTTATACCAGCTTTCTGAAAATTTGTGAATGCATCCAATATCATTGAATAGGAAGAAAATGAAGTCTATAGGTGTATTTTCTGTCCTCTTTTAAGTAGTAGTATTTGTTGTGGATGAAGGTGAGGAGAAAATAGATAGGAGGAGATGATATAATTGTAGACTTAAAGGAAACTCAAGTATGTGATGTTCACCCTTCAGATTATGGATTTTATGGTTCAGCAGAGTTCAATACAACCTGATAAGGCTGAGGGAAATGAGATAACCGGGGATTTAAGTGGTAGAACCTGCAGGACATAAAACTTAGGTTTCAGGTAACGACTGGTAGTCAAGAGTTGGCAACTCAGGCTGTTTGCGCCATGCACAAACCTTTTTAACTCTCTGTATGTTTTTAGTGAATCCTTTATAATTTATTAAAAGTAAATTCAATCTTGATTCGATAGAGTTATACATATGTTAGAGGTGGCATTGACTCATATTTTATCCTTGGCCAATTTAAATATGTCTTCAGTATTGGAAAAGTTAACAGTCTTAGGTGAAAGATGGCATCATTTCTCAGTCCTTTCCTTTTTAGTTCAAAGATTACTCCAGTGTGTAATTTAGATTAGCCAACCTGAGACAGAGTAGATTGTCATTTCCAAGAAAATTACCAAGATAGTTGACCATAATGTGGAAAACTGAAGCCAGTAGTCATAGGTCTATTAGATAATCTAGCCCAGAAGGTCTCTTTTCATTGTCCTCACTTTAAAATGCCTTTGGCACTGAGATGTTTCATTTTTGATTATGCAAAAGATTCTTACAAACTGCCACCCTTAAAAGTTGTTTACTGATTTTGTTGTTAATAATTCTGTAATCTTTAAAACTATCATGCTGTGTAGTAAAAGTAGATTTTTATAACTATTGAAATCCATAGTATAAATTTGCTATTGGAGGCCCATTTGACTTTAAAGGTTTCCCATATTATAAATACCAGATAAAAATGGCCAGTTGCTTACTGACTCTCCTTTCTCAAACTACTTTCAGGTTATATTCCTCCCTTCTCTTCCTCGTAAGAGATAGTAATTAAATTGATGATGATGATGATGATGATGATGATGATGATGATGATGATGATGATGATGATGATGATGATAAATTGCCTCCAAGTTAAATACAAAATGCTCTTTAGCATTCCAAGTCCTTCATAACCCAGCCCCCTTCCTGCCTTTCCAGTCTTCTTATGTCTTAGTCCTCCACATGTACTCTTTGATCCTGTGATGCTGGTCTCTTGGCTGTTCTATGTAAAAGGTACTCCATCTCTTGGCTCCAGGCATTTTCTGGCTGTTCCCCATTCCTGAAACACTCAGCCTTCTCCACTATGACTACTGACCTCTGTGGCTTCCTTTAAATCCCAACTACAATTCTACCTTCTATAGGAAGCCTTCCCTAACCCCTTCTAATTCCAGTGCTTTCCTTCTATTAATTATTTCCTTTTTATCTTGTATTATAGCTTGCTTTGTATATTATCATTTGCATGTCATCTCTCCCATTAGACTCCTTGAGGGCAGGGACTATTTTTTCCCCTTTTTTGTATTCCTAGTGCTTAGCACAGTGTACATTAGTAAATGTTTATTTATTGATTGATAGCTAAATAGCATAACTAAAAAGTATTTTACAGTTCCATAGTATTTTATAACCAAGAAGCACATCAGCATTTACTTTTTTTTTGTTTTTTTAGGCAATTGGGATTAAGTGACTTGTCCAGAGTCACACAGCTAGTGAGTGTTATGTGTCTGAGGCTGGATTTGAACTCAGGTTCTCCTGACTCCAGGGCCAGTGCTCTATCCTCTGTGCCACCTAGCTGCCCCTGCATTTATTTTTAAATTAAAGTTGATTCCTGTTGTTTTCACTTTACATTAATTTCTGAATGTATCCTACATATTTTCTTTTCCATAGAAAACCTCTCTTTAAAACAAATTTTTTTAAAAAATGAAAAAAAGTTTGGCAGAACTAATCAACAGATTGACAGCATCTGATAGTATGTGTGTAAGAATTGTGGGGTTTCCTCAGTTATTTGATATGCAGTATATACGACACCAAAAGTCTTCCATCTTTGCCATGAATGGAAAGAGCTACATCTTTCAATTTTTTTTGAGGACCAAGTTGCATTACATTTATGCAGTGTTCTATTTGGTTTTATTATTCTATTGGCATTATTCATAGTCTTTATGCACAGTATTCCTGTTTATTTATATTTCACTCTGTTGTAAGTCTTATATTTCTCAGAGTTGTTTATGTTTATTATTTCTTATGGGACAGTAACATTTAAAAAATTTGATATTCTGAACTTGACAAACACCATTGAACATGAACATTTTCCTATATGAATAACAAAAATTATTATGTATGAAACTGCAGATCTCATCACGTAATAGGAGGCTCTTTTTATCTCAGAACCTCTTGATATTATTCACCACTCTCTGTTCCTTTCTCCTAGACTCTAAAGATGGATCTTCTCCTTACTGTGGCCAGCCGCTTTATATGTACTCTTGATCCTATTCCTTTCCATCTTCTGTAGCAGTTTACAACCCCACCCCCTCTGTCTCCTTACACTTCCCTTCTCCTTTACCCTCAAATATTGGCTTTTTTCCTGTTGCCTTCAAACATGTCCAAGGCTCCCCACTTTAAAAAAATTGAAAGGAAAAAAAAAAGCCTTTTCATTACCCCTATCATCTCATTAAGTTATTATCCTTTATATCCTCTCCCTTTTTCATGACTTCTTTTGCCTCTATTTCCTCTCCTGTCACTTCTGAACCCTTTATAATGTGACTTCGAACCTCCTTACTCAACTGAAACTGTTCTCTCCAAAGTTACCAGTGACCAAATCTTATAGTCTTTTTTTCAGTACTCATTCTCTTCAGTCAATCTTCTACATTTTACACTGTTGTTCACTCTTTCCCCTGGATAGTCTTTTTCTTCTAGATTTTTGTGACAGTGTTTTCTCTCATTCTTCTTGCACCTGTATGACCTCTCCTTATTCTCCTTTATTGGATCATCATCTGTTTCACACCTCTTAACTGTCAGTGTCCCCAAGGCTGTCCTGGCACCCTCTTCTCTCTATTTACTCTCATGGTGACCTCATGAGTTCTCATTGGTTCATTTATAATTTTTGTGCCAGTGACTCAGAGATCTGTATATTAAGCCAAATCTCTCTTTTTCTCTTTAGTCCCACAGCCCACTTGCTAATTGGTGGATATTTCAAAGTGAATGTCTGGCACAGTATGTCCGGAAATGAGCTCACACTGGTCTTTTGGTCATTGCTTATGAGATCTGTGCAATATGAAATGATCAAATGTTTTTTGAAATGACGTTTCTTTTTTGTGCCTTTGGATACAAAATAAAACCAACACTGACAACTCTTTTATTTATAGAGAACCTTTGTTGTTTGTTGTCCAGTCATGTCTAATTCTTCATGATCCCATGGACCAGAGTACACCAGGCCCTTCTATCCTAGGCTATCTCATAAAGCCTGTCCAGCTTCGTGTTCATTGTTTCCATGATACTATCTATCCATCTCATCCTCTGCCTTCCTGTTTTCCTTTTGCCTTCATTTTTCTCCAACATCAGGGTCTTTTCTAGTGAGTCTCATCTTCTCATTATGTAGCCAAAGTATTTAAACTTCAGCTTCAGTATTTGACCTTCCAGTGAATAGGCTGAATTAATTCCTTTACATATTGACTGATTTGATCTCTTTGCTGTCCAAAACACCCTCAGAAGTTTTCTGTAGCACCACCATTTGAAAGTGTGTTGTCCAACTCTCACGGCCATACATTGCTACTGGAAAAACCATAGCTTTGACTATATGGACCTTTGTTAGCAAGGTGATATCTCTGTTTTTGTTTGTTTGTTTGTGTGTGTGTGTTTGTATACTGTCCAGATTTGCCATAACTTTCCTTCCAAGAAGCAAGTGTCTTTTAATTTCATACTGTATTCGCCATCTGCAGGGATTTGAACCTTAGAATATCCAATCTTGTACTGCTTCTATTTCTTCTCCCTGTCTTTGCCAGGAAGTGATGAGACCTGTTGCCAAGATCTTAGTTTTTTTGATGTTAAGCTTCAAGTCAGCTTTTACAGTTTCCTCTTTCACTCTCATCAAGAGGCTTCTTAATTCCTCTTTACTTTCTGCCATCAGAATGTTATCATCTATATATCTGAGATTGTTGATATTTCTCCTAGCAACCTTAATTCTTACTTTTTATTCATCCAGTCTGGCATTTTGCGTGATGTACTCTACATGTAAGTTAAATAAGTAAGGTGACAATATACAGCCTTGTCAACTCCTTTTCCAATCTTAAGCCAATCACTTGTTCCATGTTTGGTTTAACCATTGCTTCTAGGCCTACATATAGATTCTTCAGGGGACAAAGTAAGATGATCTGGTACTCCCATCTCTTTGAGGACTTAGCACATTGTGATGTGATCCATATAGTCAAGACTTTAATGTAGACATTGAAGCAGAAGTAGATGTTTTGCTGGAACTCCCTTGCTTTCTCCATAATCCAGTGAATGTTGGCAATTTGGTCTCTAGTTCCTCTGCCCCTTTGACAACCAGCCTGCTCTTCTGGTAATTCTCAGTTCATTTATTGCTTGTAGAATCTTAAGCAGAACCTTGTTGGTATGTTAAATGAGCTCATTTTGAACATTCCTTGGCATTCCCTTCCTTTCTTTAGGATTGGGACATGAACTGATCTTTTCCAATCCAGTTGCCACCATTGAGAATCTTAGTCTATATAGAGATCATATTTCTATAGAGAGAACTTCACTCTAAAGAAAGCCTACAAGCCATTCTTCCATTTATAAATAGAATGCATCTTTTGTCTTCTGATTTCTTTTTTATAGTGACAATGTCAAGATTGTTATTCACTTCCTTCAGTGATGGATCTCAAGCTTAGCAACAATTAGGTTATAATTATAGATTGTCTAAAAGTCATATGATTCTGAGCATCTTTTCCCTCTATGCTACCCTGCTTTTACTGTTACAACAAGAGTTTAAGCAGTCTCACATGACGGCGGGATGTTTATTTTGTTTTTGGGTTGTTTTTTTTGTTTGTTTCACAGTTGCTTTGGCCAGTGAATTCAACATAATAGTCTCTTGATGTAGAGCCCTCCGATACTTAGCTTGTCTAGACCTCAGAAAAATAGACACAGTTTGTGCTAGGTTTATACTCAGATCATTTCTAGCTTGGTAGAACTAGCCAAAGTTTGTGTTCTGCTGGCTTGGCCTGTGAACTCAGGCTTGTGAACCCTCTTTTTAAAAAAAAGCCTGCTTCTTCTTAGTGCCAGCATTTAACAAAAAACCCCAACTAGTTTTTTATTTTTTTTTGTATAATTATGTCAGAATTACATTGTATTATTTTTTTTACTTCAATTATACAGTGTTTCAGTTATACCATGGGTTAATCTTTTGTGAGCTAACCTGGGAACTTTGTGGCTGATAGCATTATTCCTATCACACTGGATATGGATCATTTTGTAAATTATAGCTAGATGGATATACTTTCGAAATATGTTTGCAAAGAGGTAAATCTGAGGAGTTTCCCTATTTCTTATTTTTTCTGCTTGGTATATGAGAAGTTTTAATTGTTAAAGATGTTGTGAAGTTCTAAAACATACTAATTAAGCAAAGGAGATTGTTCCGCTTCCTATATCTTAACAGTGTAAAGTGCTGAGTGGCCTTTTTTTTTGCCTGCACCCTTGCTTAATGGGGATTCCATTTTATTCAGATTATTTTGCTTTGCAAATTTGTCCTCAGTTTGGACTGAAGAGGTCGTTTTAATAGTTCAGTGACTCATGTAGGAGGCTGAGCCTCCATGCCCTCAAGACCCTTCTGCTAAGGCTTAGAATCCCAGGAGAGGCACAGCATCCTCTGTGTCTGTGAGTAGCTCAACAGTGAATATTTATAGTGTCTCTTGGGAGAGCGTCTTGCGGTGATCTCAAGCATCTCATCCTCTGCAGTACGTTGCTAGGGAAGAGTTCCAAGGCATTTATTTCTCTGGGTTATCTGGATCTTTATACATATGTACATACGTGCCTGTAAATATAGGGTGCAGGCCAACAAAATGCTGTTCACCACTTTTGGTTAAAAGCATGGAGTGCAGAACAATCTCTTTTGCTAAAACTTCACAACACATATAACACAATTGAAATTTCTTACAAACCAAATAGAATAGCAACACCTGTACATATGTGTGCACCTATGTGTATATATATGTATAAAGATCCAGTCCCTAACATATACATGTACATACAGAATATATATGTGTGTGTGTGTACATATACATATACACACATATATATGTCCTTCCCCCTCCTCATTTGCACCTGTGTAATTTTTGTTTTAAATTGTTCATTTGGAGAGAATGGACTCGTGTCTTGTTTAAAGTAAATCAGATATAACTATTTGGCTATACTTCATGCATTCACTTTATGAATCAAAACCATTTTTTTCTCTGATCCGTGTTCTCAACACTTTTGTGTGGGCATATTTCAGTATTTTTTCATGAATTTCTTCCTGAGATTTTAAACTAGGGGTTGAAATAAGTTTTCCATCAGTCTGTTTTTTCTTTGCATTTACTTTTTGTATTTGTATCTGGTAAAATTGAATAATGTAACTTTTTTTTTTTTTTTGGTGAATCAATTGGGGTTAATTGACTTGCCCAGAGTCACACAGCTAGTGAGTATTATGTGTCTGAGGCTGGATTTGAACTCAGGTTCTTCTGACTCTAGGGTGGTGCTCTATCCACTGTGCCACCTAGATGCCCCCTAATGTAACATTTTAAAAAAGCTTTTTTGGAGAGCTGGAGCAGTACTTTAGAAAGAATGGTAACTACAGTGTCGTACCACATATGAGACTTAAATATTGAAAGTCACCTTTTAAAAAAAATTAGAAGACTGCAATTTCAGTTGTTTAACTTTTATAGCTATGGCTAGGGAGAGGAGTTTTTTAAAAAGATATTTCTTAATGTCAGTGTAGCATAATAGAGAGCCAGCCTCAGATGTAGGAAGACCCAGGTTAAAGTTTTGCCTCTGACACATACTGGTTGGTTGTGTGACCCAGGACATTGTAACTCAGTGCTCCAGGCCACATAAGTCTCTACCTCTAGCATTGGTAGAATTTCCTAATTGAGAGTTGCATATTGAAATGAATTGACATCTGTTTTGTTTTGTTTTGTTTTTTAGGGAAAAAGTTTTTAATTGATATCTTTTGTATTTGCATTACTTCATTTCCCAGTATGTTCCTTCCTCTTCCCATATCCAGAGAGCCATCCCTTACAACAAAGAATTAAAAAAAAAAAAGGCAGCAGGGCATCCTAAGGGAGAGAAAGGAGGCTGCACATCAGAAGAGTCAGACCATTGCCACTACCTCCATCACTGTCTAAGGACAGGTCTGAGAACCCTGATGGAGATAGCCCAGGAATAGCAACACCCTGAAGATGAGCAGTGCTGTTTCCCTATTAGCCACAAGGAAGCAGTGCTTGCTGAGGTACAACCTACGACTGCCTCTTTGAATAGTGGTCATAGCTATTGAAGACTCTCATCGTTGAAGTCCTTGGCCTTGTCAAGTGGTTTAGTTATCATAAATAGATGTGATTATTTCACTGCTTTATTGCTGCACTCTAAAGACCTTGGGACCTTTCTTCATGACTTGTTCCTATATGTGTGTTTTCCATCATTAAGAGTATGAACTCCCTGAGAGCAGAGATTTTCTGTACTTTTCTGTATGTATCTCTAGTATTCTTAGTACAGAGCTTTGCACATAGTAAGTGCTTCATAAATCCTTTTTCCCTCATTCATTAACATCCTGAGTTTATGTTTGCTTCCAGGTACCACAATTTAGGAAGGACATTGATAACTGGAGAGAAATTTGCACATTGAATATTCTTAAGATCATATCATACGACAATTTGCAAAGTTTCAATATGGAGGAAAGACGATAAAACTGTCTTTGAGTTATGCTAGATTCCCTGGGTAGAATTAGAAGCAGTGGTTTGAAGGTGTAAAGAACTGGATTTAAACTTGATATAAGAAAAATTTCTTCATAATGAGATCTATTCAAAAGTGCATGAATTTCTTTAATAGGTAGTGATCTCCTCCTGTTGGAAGACTAAACAAAAGATGAGTGGCTACTTGTCAAGGTGCTGTAGAGGGTTTGTTTTTCGGTTTTGTTTTGTTTTGTTTTTTGTTTTTGTTTTTTTTTTACATCTTGGTTGGAGGCTGGGCTTGTATAAATGAAATGAATAAAAGAGACCATTGATTAAGGGCTTGCTCTGTGCCAAGCACTGGGGATACAAAAAAAAAAAAGTAGCTCGATGGTACTTGTTTTCACGGGTCTAATGCTCTAATTTGAGGAAGATAGCATATATGAGAGAGCTCAGCCATTAGTGGAGATGAAAGAAATCATGGGACAGTTTGCTACCACTAAATTATCTCCATACCCAGTGCTGTAAGTCAGCACTAAATTTATGGTTGTTTCTTAGCCAAGGCCTCACTGCTGTTTCATGACTTTCCTTTCTATAATCTTAAAATACATTTTCATGAAGAGAACTTAAAACTGGAAGGATCACATCAAGGTTAGACTTCAAAATATATTCTCTGGAGGAATTGTAAATTTAAAAACGTGAATTTCCTAACAGTCACTGCTGTAACTAATATTATATAAATGTAATCCCAGGAAGTTTAGCACAATACTTGGCACATAGCAAGCAGGAAATAAATGCTTGTTATTGCTTTAAAAAGGAAAAAAGAAATCTGTCATGGGGCTCTTACATTTTATATTTTATTTCATGACACTGTAATAGTTGCAGGTCATACTTTTAAATATCATCACACATTTTAAATATTGGCAGTGCTTTTTTACCCTTTAGATTACTTGGCAGCAAGCTAATGAAAATAAAATTGAGATTAAATAACTAGTTTTGAGATTCTAAAAATAATTTATTTTCAGTTATCTTAGGTATGAATAAAATGTGTCTTATGGCTCCTAGTGCTTATGGATAGAATCTTGGGAAAAATAAAATTAAATGTGATTTAGAATTTATAACACATTCTAATCACTGAGTGGGAACTATTCCCCCTTTGTTTACCTTTAATGTTCTAAAAGTAATTAATGGGGGAGAATTCAAAAGAGATGATTTGTAAGATAAAGGTAAGGTAAAATCAATAGATAAACATTTATCAATTGCCTACTATGTGCCAGGCACCATGCTAAACACTGCGACTACAAAAAAATGCAAAAGACAGTCCCTACCCTTAAGGAGCTTATAATCTAATGGGGAATACAACATGCAAACAAATATATGCAAAGCAAGTTCCATACAGGATACATAGGAAATAATCAACAGAGAAAAGGCATTGGAATTAAGAGGGGTTGGGGAAAGGTTCCTATAGAAGGTAGGATTTTAGTTGGGACTTAAAGATACCAGGGAGTTCAGTAGTTGGAGCAGAGAAGGGAGAGCATTCCAGGCATGAGGGACAGCCAGAGAAAATGCTTTAGACCCAAGAGATGTAGTGTTTTATTTGTGTAACAACCAGGAGGCCAGTGTCACTGGATCAAAGAGTATGTGTCAGGAAGTAAGGTGTAAAGAGACTGGAAAGTTAGGAGGGGGCTAGATTATGAAGGGCTTTGATTGTCACAAAGCATTTTGTATTTGCTTCTGGAGGCAATAGGAAGTCACTGGATTTTATTGAATAAGGGGGATGTGACATGATCACATTTGCCCTTTAAGAAAATCACTGTGGTGGCTGAATGGAGGATGGATTGGAATGGAGGAGAGGCTTGAGGCAGACAGACATATTAGCAGACTATTGTAGTAATCAAGGCATGAAATGATGAGGGCCAGCCCCAGAGTAATGGTAGTGTCAGAGGGTAGAAGGGGTAGTATTCTATAGAGCAACAGGGCCCTGAGGAACACCCACAGTTAGGGGGCTTGACGTGGAGCAGGATCCAGCAAAAGAGAAGGAGAAGAGGAGAACCAGGAGAGAGCGGTGGCTTAAAAATGCAAAGAGAGGAGTGTATCAGGTAGGAGAGAGTAATCAACAGTATCAGAGACTGCAGAAACGTCGAGAATGGAGAAAAGACTATTGGATTTGACATCTAAGAGATCATTGGTAACTTTGGAGACAGCAGTTTCAGTAGAATGATAAAGTTGAAAGCTAGATTGTAAGGGATTATGAAGAGAGTGAGAGGAGAGAAAATACAGATGCCTATTGCAAATGCATGGCCTTTTCAAGGAATTTAGCTACAAACACCTAGAAAATAAAGTTTACTTGGCTTTTAGCATCAAAGTTAAAACGTAATGTATTGGTAGCTTAATAGAGCAGAATCAAGAGATTGTTGTTGTATATAGTAATAGCAGAAATGTTTTAAGAACAACTTGGAGCAACTAGATCTTTTTGACTACTATAAATACCCACATTAACTACAATGTACCTATGAAACAAAATGCTATCTTCATCCAGAGAAAGAACTGATAAATAAAAGTAGGTATAGAATGATTTTATATATATGTGTGTGTGTGTGTGTGTGTGTTTATGCAGACACATATAGATATGCATATTTGTGTCTAATAATAGCCATTTGTAGGGCAGTAGGGAGGGAAAGAAAAAAGGAAAAAAATAAATTTACATGATAATTTTACTATATTTTTAAAAGGAATAGTGAGTTGTACATAATAGATTTGCAGTTTCATGTGCAATCTTTTTTTTATTCTACTGTGTTATGGAAATGCTTATTTTATTTTATAAACTAAAAATAAATAAAATTTAAAAATAACATATTAGGAATGTGACTTTTGACAAGTTTTTATTACTTGTTCATGGCATCTTTAAGACAGATATATGCCTAACAATGTACATTCTTTATTGCCACCAAGCAACTAAAAGTAGTATTACTATAAAACTATTTCAATTAGTATAAGGACTGTTACTGCCTAGGTTCAAATTTTTTGTGACTTGCCCAGGGCTACACAATTAGTAAGTGAAATACCAAAAACTTGAATTCATTTCCTCTTGATTTACTGTGCCCTATGGGGAAAAGGGAGAGGAAACAAGCACCTACTATGTGCCAGTGACTTTGCAGAGAGCTTTACAAATATTATCCCATTTGATCTTTACAATAATTCTGTGAGATAAGTGTTATTATAATTGCCATTTTATAGTTGAGGAAATGGAGGCAGACAGAGGTTCAGTCACTTACCCAGGGTCACACAGGTAGGTAGCATTTGAACTCAAGTTTTTCTGACTCTGGACCTGGCCCTCTATCTGCTATGCCACTTACCTGTATCATGGGTTGGATAATGCAAGAATCCTGATTTCATGGCATTCAAATTTTATAATTTTCTCTTTTTTTTGGAAGTACTTATTTTTAGGAAGTAGAACTGAAGTGTATTTTCTTTCACATTTTAATAGAAATACTTACTTTGGCTAAACTGCCAAGACAGTGATGTTATCTGCTTTTGTAACATCATTTAAATTAATTTTGAAAAAATATCTTTTATATAAAGTTTATAGGTGCAATAGATTTCTAAACATGAAACTGGAAGCATTGTGAAATTTAGTGATTTTTGAGTCTCCATTTCTTTATATGAATGAATGAAAAAGCATATGTGAAGAACTTACCTTATGCCAAGCAGTATCGTAAATGCTGAAGATACAAATAGAAAAGCAAAGAGGGTTCTTGCTCTGTCACCTCACTACTGAGCTAAGATGGAAGATGCTTTCTTGAAAAAGATTTGTAATTTGATCTTTTGCCTGACTGAAGCACCAAAGCACACTGAAGGGAATATGGGAGGCAACATGTGCCAGGCAAGGTGGACCATGACTACCAGCTTGACCACCATTTCCTCTTGGACTCTGAATGAGGCAGCTAAGTACTATGCACCCTAGACCCTTGGGAATAGCAGTGCTGTTATCCCAGTGTTTGTGACCATCACCTGGGGTAGCTTCCCCTGTAGCTGTGCAGCCTAGCAACTGCTGCTGCAAGTGCTATAGCCACATAGATTGAAGACCTAGGAAAAGTTTTTGTCACTTAAGTCACTGGCACTGTGAAATGGTTCAGCAACAGAGACTAGTATGATTTTTTTTTTCAATGGAAATGATATTAAAGGAATGTCGCTATTTGTTCTGCTGCTGCACCTCAAAGACCATGGGATTACATTTGACTAGCAGCTGAAACCTTCACAATGTGTTGTGGCCCCCATTAAAATGGAAGCTACAAACTCTCCCCTCCTAAATTTTCTTCCCTATTCCTTTTGAGGCCAAATCATCTTCCTGGTCACTCAGACTTGAAACCTGTCATTCTTAGTTCCTCTCTTTCTCTTTTCCCCCAACCCCAATCTATTGCTAAATCCATTTGATTTTGCCTTCATAACATCTCTTGTACATCCATCCCCCCCAGACACTGCCATCACCCCAGTGCAGGCCCTCATCGTTTCATACCTGTACTATCAAAGTAGTTTGGTGATTGGTCTCCCTGTGGTGATTGGTCTCCTTGCCTCAAGTATCTCACCACTCCAATCTGTACTCCACTTAGCTATCAGATTAGTTTTCTTAAAATATAGTTCTGATCATGTTACTCCCATCCAACATTCAGTAAACCCCAGTGGCATCTTATCACCTCTAGGATCAAATATAAAATCCGTTGTTTGACATTCAAACCCCTTCACAACCTGGCCTCCTCCTACCTTTCCAGTCTTCTTATACCTTACTCCCACCTACCCACCCATAATATCCTTGCAGTGTTGGAAAGAATTTCAGAAGGTCTCCAGCTTATTGAGTGGACACGCTTCTTGGGAAAACATGATCAAGGGTTAAACAGAATGGGCAATTGTGAGTAGGTTATGAGCTGGCATTTTGGAGGCGCCTTAGAATTAAGGAGATAACAGATCCATTTAAGAACGAAGTTCATTAAAACCTGGAAAGACCCGTATGGTCGGATGCTGAGTGAAATGAGCAGAACCAGGAGAATGTTGTACACAGTAACATACACGTTGTGCGATGACTGATATTGATAAACTTAACCCTTCTCGGCAGTACAAGGGTCTAAGACATCTTTAAAGGCTTCGTGTTGGAAAATGCTATCCACATCCAAAGAAAGAACTGTGGAATTTGAATGCAGATCTAAGCATACTATTTGCTATTTCTTTTCCTTCTATTGTATTTTGTTTCCTCTTTCTGGTGGTTCCTCCTATTGGTTCTAATTCTTCCTTACAGTATCACTAACGTGAAAATATGTTTAATAGGATTGTATATGTATAGCCTATATCAAATTGCACGCTGTCTTGGGGAGGAAGGTGGAGAGGGAGAACATTTTAAAACTCAAAAGCTATTATAGAAGTGATTGTTGATAATTCAAAAAATTTATTTAAAAAAAGAATGAAGTTCATTAAGCAAGGTGGAGCTACATTATGGGACTGTACTAAAATGGATCTGTTATCTCATCAATTTGAGTACTTATTCCAGTTGTACAAATTATAATCCTTGTACACCTTATCCTGCACTTGTCATTTCCATGTCTGTCTATACGTCCTCTGTAACAGTGGTCAGCCCATCTTGCTTGGGGCCTCTTTCTAGATCTTGTAGCGATAACATCAACAACAATAATAGGTGGTTAGCATTTATATAAAGCTTTAAGGTTTGCAAAGGGCTTTATACATTTTCACTTTTGAGTAGCACACACTAGCTATCTTAACTTTTAAAATTTTATAACTCTAAACATTTTTGGCATTCATAATTTAATTGCCCTTTTATATTTCTTAGGATACTATCTAATACAGCAGGATTATATCAATGACGCTATCAGCAAACATTTATTAATTGCCTGTGATGTGCCAGGCACTGTGCTTTGTGCTGGATCATGTTTTAGCAGTAGGTATGATATGTGATATAATTCAAACTGAAATTTCTTAAATTCAAGGCTGTGAGTTGTAGACAACACATTTCTTTTTTACTTTAAATCAGGAGTTATGAATTCATCAAACAATTCTATTCGACAATGTTTAAGTGCCTACTCTAGGTTTATATCACTCTGACTCCAAGGTTCAGAGAGGTGATCAAGCTGTCCTGCCCTTTCCTTAACTTTAGAAGCAAGTGATATGTACATGATTTGTGAAGTAAGTTCTATACCTTAGCCATTAAAAAGTGGAAAGTAAAACTCAAAGAATTGCCTATATGTGTGTGTATATATATTATGTTTATGCATATATGTCAGATTTATGAAAGGATACGAGTTATTTGGAAATTAATTACAAACAACTTGGTCTTAATCAAATAGCTTATACTTAGAATTTGACTTGCTTTTGGCCCCTTGGATACTTTAAGATAGAGGACACGCTTCTTTGCAACTTGAAAGTTTGATTAACATGTAAGAGTTGCTTTTACAGCAGTGTAGTTTGAGGCTGGGTTGCTGACAGATATCTATATCTATCTCTATCTACATATATATCCATATTATACACACACTTATGTATCACTGCCATATATGTAGCAACCTTGTGGACAAAAATTTATGGGTTCCATCAATCTATTTCAAGCTCTAAAATGTCTTATAGACAGATTAGTAAGGGAAATACTGCTCCACCAGGTTCCCTTCATTCAGGGTAGAATATTGCTATTAGAATGATCACTTGCCTATTTCTCAATATCCTCCATGGTGTATTAATTTATATTTTAGCTATAATAAAATACCATTAATTTGGACTCTAGTAACCTAAAATTTGTATATGTATGTGTGTGTGTATATGTGTATGTATATATGTGTGTGTATGTATATATATATGAAAATATATATAGAGAGAGAGAGAGAATCTGTTTCAGCCATCTGTACCTAACTATGAGTCCCACTCACTCTTCAAGTTTTGTTAAAGAATCGAGTGCTGATTGGCTTGGTAGCAAATTCCTGGATTTGTGAGCAGTTTTGTTGGAATGCTTATTGGCTAGAGCTCATGAACCTAATGTATTACCTACTGTCTTTTCTGTACACACTGGTTACCAACTTTTAGTGGCCTCACATGTAGGTGTGTTTTGTCTAGTGGAAATGTATGATAAAGCTGTTCCCATTATTAACCTCAGGATGCTGTTTGATAAGTTAACAGTGGAAGGTAGCAATTATGTCGGGGTGAGCAGACTCCTTGGTTTAGTACAGTCAGGACCTGGTACTTAAATGTTTATGATAGACTTGATCAGAATATATATATCCTGAGAATGCCTTTGATATAAGCTACAGTTATCTTAGAATGAGGAGAGTTAACATGAAATCTTTTGCAAAAGTGAAACACAAAGCGGGGGGTGGGGGGGGACCCTGTTGCAGGGTTTGACAAGCAAATATACGAGGCCAGAAGTGGCAATTCTGCAACAACAACAAAAAAAAAGTATTTGTTCTTAACATACAAGTAAAAAGGATTACAATAAACCCATTTCTTCCCCTTAGAAAAGGAGTCTTCTGAAATGGGGTTGTGGGGGAGGATGCACTTAGAGTTCCTGTGCACAGTAAGCAACAATAACAGCAGCAATAATAATACAGGCTTTCATTTCAGTAGGTAGAAATACATATATCAGTAGCACAGCAAACAATGAGGTTGGGTCCAGTGGTTACAATAAGGTACTTTTTAATGAAAAGTCATCCAGGATGCCTATATTGTTATTTGTTAAATTTCAGGAAGGATGCCAAGTACTGGGAATACAAAGACAAAAACAAAACAGTATCTGTTAGCAAAGAACTTTTATTAAAATATGTACAAAGTAATTTTGGTAGGGGTAGAGCACTAACTAATAGGGTAATGAAAGGATTCATTTGAGAGGTAGCATGTGAATTAAGTCTTGAGTTAGGGATTCCAAGAGGTTCAGATGAGGAAGGAGAGAACATTCCACGCATTAGTGATAGTTTGTACAAAATGAGGGATTTAATGTTATGAGTAGGCCACTTCACCTGCAGTGTATACCGAGTAAGGGGGAATACTGTGAAATCTGCTTTTATTTTTTCAGAGCAACATTAATAAAAGATTAATAAAATCCACAAATAAGCCTCAAAACATTGACAGTTCTCAGCTGCTCTGGCAGTTCACTGCCATATGGAGGTTTCAGGTTTATGTCTCTACCACTACCACTAGAACTAATGTGACACCAGCCAACATTTGCTTGTCTTTTTTCCCCCACTCTTGATCTGGGACCCTTTCAGAAGTCTCTTTTTTCAGGGCAAACAGGTTTGTGACGCTCACAGTCTCTCTCAGTTCATATCTTATTCACCCCAAAAGAGGAACTTGCATTCAGTGTATTCAATTCAACTATGGGTTTTGATATTTCATACTTAATTTCTAAATTCTGTCCAGCTGTGAGAGATCAACTTTGTCATGCCATTATTTGTACATGTACAAAGTTGGAACCATATATGGAAAGCTTTATATCCCACAACAAAAGAGTTTATATACTATTCTAGAGGCAATTCTGTTATAGAGCCACTGAACTTTCTTGAGCAGGGTAATGGCATGATCAAACCTGGGCTTTAGGAAATTTAGTTTGATAGCTTTTTGAAAGATGGATTGGAAAGGAGAGAAACTGGATATTAGAAAACCACTTAGCACAACCAGATAAATCAAAAGAGAAGATTAAAATTAGAAAGGTGGATGAGTACCAGAAACATCTAAAAGATTACAAGCCTCTCTCAAATATTGTAAGACAAAGAAACTTGAACCAACACCTAATGAAACTTGTGGATTCCCAGGGCAGCAAGGAACTATAGCAATATGGTTCCAAATGTTTCAAGAGAGAATCTGGAGAGAAATCAGAAGAGACTGAATGGGAGAATTTATGATTTGCACAGCAGAAACTTGAATTTGAGAATACAAATATACAAAATGAAGGACCATCTGGAAGAAGAGAAGTAAAAGCAGTAAGGTTAATGGAACACATAATTTCTAAACAAGGAAAAGCCATTGATCATGAAGACAGGCTGCATAGACAGCTTAACTGCCATAGATATACCAATAAGAACATGACAAATAGAAAAACCCAGATATAATCCTGAAAATAAGAAAACCTTTCAGAATTTTTTGAATGCAAAAAATAAAACAACAATGAAAAGAATCCACAGGTTGCCTGGGAGCTATGGGAAGGACAGTCTTATGTACCTAGGCACATGGAAGTTAAATTAATAAGTCAAATGATTGTCAACAAATTCTTCAAGCTACTGGAGAAAGACTTTTTCGTATAAAAGAAAGGAAATTTGAATAAAACAAGAACATAGTTAGTTCTGCTATAATGTAACATATGCATTCCTAAATAGCCCTGTGCTATGCAGAATCATTCAATAAAATCACAGAGCTGATGGGGAAAGAGAAATATAACAGTAAATACTGGCAATTCTGTGATCTTGGGTTGTTGTTCAGTAGCAGGTTCTCTGTGGGCCCAGGTTGGCAAAATCTTTTAAAAGTTGGGGAGCTCTAACTTCAGGCCTTGGCATCAGCCGTCGTTGAAAGTTGAGAGACTGAAGGCTCAGGCCAGCCCTCCTATGCCCACAGCTCCTGTTATGCCAGAAGATACACTGCAAATATGGCACTTTACTTTGAAAAAAAGTTCTAGTTTGTTTATAGAAGTGTACCTCAGGAGGGTTGCAGCTTCTGAGTTATTGTGAAGTGTGGAGATTTCTGCATTCTTGCCTTTTCTCCATGAAAGAAATCATGTATAAACAAACATAGGCGTTCCCTAGGATTTATAGCTGAAAAGGAATTTCATAATCATCTTGTCCAACCTACTTATTTTACACTTGAGGAAATGGAGGCCATTATATGATATCTGTATGTATATATATATACTTTTAAAACTGTAAGACTTTCTGATGTTTGAATGACACTGTAGTATGTAACACTATTCTTGTCCAAAGCACAGTGGTAAAATTCCAACAGACTGCCAACTACTCTCATTAAACACAAATTCAGGGGATATATGACAGGACTACGAAATAAATTGTCACTGTGAACAGAAGTATGCACTAAGGATACACACTCCTTAGTATGCATAAGGATATTGTGCTCTGTAATTAGAGACCACTTAAAATCCAGTCTGACAGTTCTTGTTAAAACAATTTAAATCATTTTTGTTGTTGAAAGATTTAGAATCTATTTTGAGGCTGTGTCTAACTGTTTAATGTCATTAGAAATTTGAAAAATTCTTTTAGAATACAGTACTTAGAGGAAACACGTAGCAGTTGTCTATTGGATTGTAAAACATTTACCTCTTACTACTTTCTAAAATGAAATAAAAAGTAAGAGGTTTATGACTAGAAAACCATTTGGAAGGACATTTGTCAACTCACAGTGGTATGGTCATTTAAAAATGTCAGGATTTTAAACACCTATTAAAATAATCTTTAAAAATAATCCCACACATGAGATTTTGTTGACTATTAGATCTTCAAGTGTAAGCAGAATAAAATATATAGCATAGTTTTCATTGTTGATTTCACGAAGTATTAAAAATGGTTGGTTTTGAAATTGATAAATGAAATATTTTAACCAAAGCTATTTTTTCTTTTCCATTTTGACCAGTTATTTGTTTTAAAACAGAACATTCAAAGAATTCACTAGGTTTCTATGTACATTTTTTGTATTGCATAGTTGTCATGATTACATAATTGTCTATAATAAATTAAGGACTCATTACTCAGTCAAAACAATGCTTTGGGGGCCATTTAGACAACATAGTTTGTGTCATTTTGGTCACTTGGTAAAATAATATTCTCAATAAGATACCAGTGAAAAATGAGTAGTAATGGAAAAGAAATGAAAAATGCTAGGAAAAAAATGAAATCCTTTAAAAGTCTCTATCTGCTAAGCCTAAATCTGATACTCATCAGTGTTCTTGTTTCTTTTATCCTATCTACTACTACTACTGCTACTTCTACCTATGCATAGATTTATACCTATATATATATGTGTATAGGTATATATGAATATTATATTCATTTTGTTCACAGTAGAATTTAGTTTACATTTTCGTTACTTTGACAAGATTAATTTTTGTCAGATTCTATTTAAAGTATCATAATTACAATCATGGTCTTATTCAGAATTTTGGGTTCATTCATGTAGCATACTTTTTATGCTATTACATTATTCACAAGTGTTGCCTAAATTGATTTTCCTTAGGTAAATTGAGTGTCTGAATGGACTTTGGTTTCATTAATATTTCTCTTTCAGCCAAGATAGAGACCATGTTGTTGGTGTCCCAATAAAGTGCATTTAACTATATGAAGTACATTTGTGATCAAATGAACCTTGAAAATGCTTTTCAGCACATAAATGCTAACCTGGTTAAAGTAAATGAATGGTGTTTGGATGATACCTTTCTTTAAAGGAAATTGTTACGTTTTAACTTTATTTCACCATACTTAAAGTATCATCTGATTTGTTTTTCTATTGACCCTTAAAAATAAGTGTATATCTGTTTTCTCATCAATTGAAAGGTTTAGTAATAAGAATCAACTGAGATGTAATAGAAAGAAAGCTGCCCTCAAAGTCAGGAAGACCTAGGTTCAAGTCCTGACTCTTGACACAACATACTTTGTGACAATGGGCAAAGTTAGCTTAACCTCTCTGGGCACCAGATAACTCAAAGATTAGATCAGGTGCAATCTGTGTTGGTGGAATTACTTTTGTCATTGAGAGTTCCCTACATGGACAGAATCACAGGTACATTTCAAATAGCTTAAGTAGTAATAAGATTTTAGTTAAGAAGGATGTGGGCAGCATATTGTTTTTGTACCTATGCACTGGTTTGTCTTATTCTTTGTCATTTTATATATTCAAGTGCTTGTCTCAAAATATGTTAGGTCATAACTTTTCTAAGCCATGCCTTTAAGGACCATATGTGAAAGTTGCTTGCTTTCCTTAAATGTCACTTAAGCTAAGTGATTAGAGGTGGGTAGAGAGTTGGCACATGCTTCCATCTTAATTGAATTTGCTTCTAGAAAATGATTTAAGAATGTTGAAGTGCCATGGAATCATATTTGCTTGATTATAAACCATGATGTTTTAAAAAAAAAAAGTAAAAGTATTTTCTCATTACACGTTTATTATTTTTACACAATCTTTTAAAATCAGAGTTCCAATTTATAAAATAATTTTAGTTTATTTCCTTTGTCAAATATATTATTTGCAAATAATTCCTCAGGTTGAGTTTGTTGATAATAAATACCAGATTCAGTATTATAACCAGTTATGTAAAAGAAAAAAAGTATTTTCTTCAAATTATCTGTAGTTTAAGATTTAATGCCTACCCCATTCTCTCACTTCAGATGATATTCAATGATAATCATTCTGTTTTCAATGCAAGTTTTTATTAATAGCTACAAATATTTAGCATTATTGATGAGATTAAATTAAGACATTACAGACATACAAGTTAAAAAATCTAAGATTTTGTCTTAGGGTTTGTGTCTTCTTAGCAAATTAGATTTTTGGCCTTCTATATGGAGATAGTGCTTTTTTTTTTGACAGTTTTTTTTTTCAACTTTAGAAGACTTTATTGAATTTTTTGTGTGTCTGTCACACTCCACCAGTCTACCTCCCCTGCTTCTCAGAATCCCTGACTAATGACAAATATATATATATATATATATATATGTATATCTCTCTCTCTCTCTATATATATCTATACACACACACACACACACACACACACACACACACACACATATAGTCAAAAAACAAATCATAATTTTGGCCATATTTGAGAATGCATATTTGGTTCTTTATCTTCTATCCTTTCTCACCCAAAGGGGGTGCAAGATATGCTTAATCCTCAGTCTTTTGAAGTCATTATTGGCTACTAGTGGTTCTTACATCTTTCTGAGTTATTTTCAGTTTTGTTAGTATGGTCATCTTGTAAATTGTTCTCCTGGATCCTCTCACTTCACTCTGTATCACTTTGTTTTTCTATATTTCTTTGAATCTGTATTTCTTCTGGTAAAAGTCCATGTATTTAGCCATTCCCCAACTGATGGATACTTACTTTGTTTCTAGTTTATTATGACAACAAAAAATATAAATATTCATATACATATAAGTCCTTTCTTTCTGCCACTGACCTCCTTGGTATATATGACTTGTGGCAGTATTCCTGACTCAAAAGGTGTAAATAGTTTAGTGACCCTTTATGTACATTTTCAAGTTACTTTCTTGAATCGTTAAACCAATTCAAAGCTCAATCAGTAGTCATCTAGTGTGATTATACTTCCACAAACTGTTTTATGTTATGTTTTGAGATGTTACTACTAGGTTCCCTTCTTTTGGATTTTAAAAAATTATTTTCTTTGAGATTCTTGATTTCTGTACCTCTAGATTAATTTTTTGTCTAGAAGTGCTGAAGGGGTCACAAGTGGAAAAAGTTTAAGAAACCCTGGTGTAGATTTATAAAATAATCCCTCAGCAGTTTGGGATGGCACCAATCTGTAAATTAATTTAAATTGTCATTTTATTGACCTGACCCAACCATGTCAATTAATTTATCTCCAATTATTTTAAGTCTTCCTTTATTTATATAAAAAGTATTTTATAGTTGTATTCAGATGAGTCATGGCAGTATCTTGGTAAATAGGCTTCAAGGTACTTGATGGTACTATAGTTTTTAAAATGGAATATCTTTTTCTATCTCTTGTTGAGTTTTATTCGCACAACAACAACAATAGAAAGGCTGAATTTCTTTGTCAACTTATTTTAAATTCTGCTACATGACTAAAGTGGTTTACACATTTAATTTTTCATTTGAATCTCAATAGAAAAAATCCTCAT